>NC_041384.1:753828198-753841849 GCF_002162155.2 Triticum dicoccoides
GGGCAGCGGTGCGAGACGGCGAGCGGCGGGCGCGCGGCCGCCGGCGTGGCGCATGTGACGGGGGGTGTGGGGCGAACGGAGGGAGGAGAGGAGGTGGAAGGGAGGCCGGCGACGAGTGGGGTGGGGATCTGGATCGGGCTGCGTCGTTTTTTTTGAGACAGACGGGGGTGGGTGGTTTGGATGGTTAGTGGGGTGGGAGGTGGTGGTGGGGTGGGAGTGTGGATCGGGCCAGGGTGGACACGCTTAGTAGTAGCGTGGGGGTCTTACCTGCGCTACTACTACTTACTTAGCGTGGGGGTCTTACCTGCGCTACTACTAAATAGTCTTACCCCTCGCTACTACTATGGCCTATCCCGGGGGCATTGTTGGAGACTATTTAGTAACAGCGCGGGTTTATACCCCTCGCTACTACTATCAACTTAGTAGTAGCGCGGTTTTTATACCCCTCGCTACTACTAATGAGCAGTAGCGCCCATTTTTAAACCACGCTACTGATAAACTTCTGTGTATGAGGTTTTCCCTAGTAGTGAAGCACCGTGTAATACGTGAGTATCCGGACAGTGGCTGTTACGTCTATGAGCAGGATACCAGCTTGTTGGGGCCTTTAGGATTTTTTAGTTGGAGGCAGGTAAACAGCCTTGGTTCACACTCTCTGTTTCTTGGACTCAATTATCCGATTAACCAGGAGATCACCGTTGGCAAGGACCTTGATGGTAGAGAGGCTCTGTTTGCTATGGAAAACTGTGTCTACACGGCGAGCCCTGGGAATTCGGGAGCAAACTCCCCTAATTGTCAACGATACAGCCTGCAGACAAAAGAAGGTGAGAATGACAAAGGCATCCGGATTAACTTTGATCCTTGGATGTCTCAATTACGACAGGCAGTGATGTGGTTCAAGCCTTCAGGTTGATAGGCAATTGGGCTGTTGCATCGAAAGGGTGGAGTACTGGTGTCTCCGGATCACTGGTCGCTGAAGCGGGGTTGCAAATTATGATGGTGTTGGATCATCTCTTCGAATGACTTTGTTGTCTTTGCTGCTGGTTCTGGATGGGTAGTTCTTTCTTTTGTTATGCATATTCGTTGTCATTTGGTCATTCTCATCTATGTCACTCTTACTATGTAATAGTTGCTTCTGTTTAGAATGTCATTCTCGTCTGGATCACGAGAGTCTGAGCGCTGCAGATGGGTGCGTTTTGGTGGTGTAGCTAGACTTCTTATGAACTATCATGTCTTGCTATTTATGTCAGTAGTAGTCACTAGTCAGTGTTTGAATATTGTATATATCGTTCTTTCGAACTGTTTATTGTCTCGAACTACTGGTGGGCTAAATGAGGGCATCACCATTCTCTAGTGTTCAGAGTATATCTCCTTTTTTCAAGTTATATAATTTGAGATCAGTGTCTTTTCGATGATGTACACTTGTTTGGGCCAGTGAGGTGTCGTTGAATATGGGCCGAGTAGTAACGCAATGCCAAACATGTCAATTATGACTCTCAGGCCGGGCTCTCCAAAAAAGAAAGAATAAAGACTCTTACACTACTAGGAAAAAGCCTAGCAGCAGCGCTGGTTTTGGGTGTATCAGTAGCGCGGGTGCCCACGCTACTGATACGGCGCCATAGCTAACTTGTAGCAGTAGCGCGGGTGCCCACGCTACTGATACGGCGCCACAGCTAACTTGTAGCAGTAGCGCGTGTTGACACACGCTACTGCTATACATGGTTAGCTGTAGCGTGCGTTGCAAACAGCGCTACTGCTAATTAGCTGTAGTGGGTCTTATACCCCACGCTACTGCTATTACTTTCAAAAACAAAAAAAATTCGATCCCGTGCGTGCTGTCAATGGCAGCAATGGTAAGATCTAGCGATGATTGGCGTCGCCGGAGGCATGAACGGACAACGGAAGACCAGATCCAGCAGTGGCTGTTGGAGAGGGCCCGTTTCTATGGCAGAGGCAGGCCGCGGAGTGGGGCTCCTCTTCTCGACCATGCCAGATAGCTCCGGGTCATCCATGGAGACGACCTGCATGGACATGGGAGGGTGAGTCAAACCAAAGGGAGAGAGAGAAAAGGAAAACCGAGGGAGAGAGGAAGGTGATGTAGGGAGCAGAGGAGCTAGTCACCGGTGGCGAGGTGCTCCGGTGTGGTGGCGCGGGGCGGCAGGCTCCTAGACGTCGGTGGAAGACCGGTGAGCTCCTAGACGCCTGTGGCGCGAGGAGGCGGCCTCTTTCGGCGCCATGGAGGAGGATGGGTGCATGGGAAAGAGGTCCATGTGAGAGCGTATGGAAAGTGAGAGGAGAGATTGGTGGAAGAGAGGAGGGATTTGGGGGAGGAGATGGGGATTCGGCCGAGGATATCGCGACTTCACCTACCTCGTACTTAGTAGTAGCGAGGGGTATAAAACCGCGCTACTACTATCAACTTAGTAGTAGCGCGGGTTTATACCCCTCGCTACTACTATGGCATGTGTCGGGGGGCATGGTAGAGACCGCTTAGAAGTAGCGAGGGTTAAAAAACCGCGCTACTACTATCAACTTAGTAGTAGCGAGGGTTAAAACCCGCGCTACTGCTAATTAGCAGTAGCGCTTCTTTTTGTGTCGCGCTGCTGCTAAGATTCTGTGTATAAGGTTTTCCCTAGTAGTGTTAGGCCGACATGTGGGTGCCACCGGTGTTTTCGTGCGCTTGCGCGCCGACAGCATATTGACGTGTGCTCGAAATTCATGCTACCTTTTCATCCCCAGTCTCCCGCCCCTCCCCCACCTCTGGAATCTCGATTCCTACTCCAGTTCCCCCAAATCCCCCTCCTGTACTCCCTGTACTCAAGCGCACTATCATGTCGCCGGTCAACGCGAATCTCCGAGCCGGAGATCCTGAGGTCCGTCCTGCCTTCGGTCGCTGCGTGCTGTCGCTCAACAGTGGCATGGCGGCGCTTGACGACCAGTTTGCCGGCAAAGTGCTAATGGTAACCATCAACGGCGACCGGCCTCCCGTCTCGCCGGACGACCTTGTCAAAGCTCTTGGCATTGCGCACGGCATCCAAATAAGTGACTTGCTCGTCGAAGTCTGTCCGCCACTGGCTGATTTCTTCGTCAGGCTCCGGACAACTTTCGACTGCAGTTGTGTGTTCGAATCTTCCCGGTGTTTGTTCTGCGATGGCGCGCTGGTGAGATTTGATCGGTGGCACCCAGGATGGGGCTCGGTGCCCTCTGAGCTTGAGTTTTTAACAAAGCTTACCTTCCACGACATGCCTCGATGTGCTTGGAACAGCGAGTCCATGAACGAGCTTATCAACGACCTTGGAGGTGAGCTCGTAAGTATGTTTGTTCCTCCAGACAGCTGGGCTCTGACGGTTATGGCATGGATGAAGAAGCCATCCACCATACCGAAGGTGATTGGTGTTGAGATACCGGTGCAGGAACCGGGGTTGTACTATTCATCGCCACCAAGGCCGCCACGGACCACGTTAGGGATGTACCTGTATCGAGTGTTCGTGCATGTCGAAGAAGTGGTCAATCCATCAATCGAAGTCCTACCGCCGCCGCTAGTGCCAGGGTCCGTCGACGACGTCCATTACATGAGTCAACGTCAGACTTTCCCCGTGTTGCTCGGAACGATGGATGGCACAGGGCCTACTCCATCACGCGGCGGAGGCCACTGCTTCTTTGGGAGAAGAGGCAGGGTTAGCTGCCTGGATGTGCCCTAATTTGAGGTAACAACTGAATCTTGTCAGATACTAGTTAAATCCGAGCTATGGGTGTGAAGCACTGATATGCCAGTACATTTGATTGTGACCTGTTCTAATTTTATACCTAAACTTTTTTTACAAAGGGTTGTACGTCAACTTAATGTGCTAGCAGAACTTATTGTGTTGTCTGTCTGTTTTCTTTGCACAACATTCAAGATATTTCCCCGTCATTGATAAAGACGATGAACCGTTATGTACAACTTCGTTGGTTTCAACATAACCCTTCCCGTAGCGATCCACTGCTTCCATCCTGATTGTGCCGCCTGCGTGAAATTTTTGTGTGCAAGTTCAGTGTGCTATGATGTTCTATATGATTGTGTCAACTATATAAGTTTTTACTAAGCATCAGCAATGTATATGGCTGAAAGATGAATTTACGAGCATCGACCGATGGGTCTCTCTTCTATCTCTCTCTCTCTCTCTCACACACACACACACACACACACACACACGCACACGCACACGCACAAGTGGGACCCGTTGAATTATTTATTTGCTCGTGACAGCTTTTAATTAGGTTCCACTATAATCTAACTTTTTTCTTAAGTTATTAATTGAGCTCAGTGACTTCAAAAAGTTGTACAGAAGCCTTGTTTGGGCCTTTCCGGCGTCGCTAAATGTGGACTGAGTAACCATGTTAGGTTGTACTGTACTACACAGGCCTTTTTTTTAACATCAGCAATGCAACTGGGCCGATAGTTGTATACAATATCCGGGTCAACTTGTTATTCTCCGCCCCGCTAGGCTGCAAACTTTCCTAGGAGGTAAGCATTAGGCTTAACAAGAAAATGGACTTTAGTAAATAATAAATGGGATGTAATTATAATAACTGGACAGTTACTATGTACCAAACACGTAATTAGTTTGAAAAATATATTATTTTTGGAATTTGAAAATTTTAATTTCATAACTTGTTGCGCGCCCAATATTTCATTGGATTTTAACGTAATACAACTTTATTTTGAAATTATATTTAACCTGACTAGAAATTTCGGATAAAAATATTTTGAATCCCATCAAAATATGGGATTTTTTTTTGAATTCTATTTTGAGTGGTTGTTTGAAATTATTAACCGTTGTCCTAGCTAGAAGTTGGGCAGTACTTTTAACCAGCTGTAAATGGGCTGTAGTAAATTTCATTAGAATTAAAAAATGGGTTGTACATTCTTACAAATCGCAAATGGGCTATATGTTCTCTGTCAAATCCGAGCTGTGGGCCTACTAAGTTGACGTGTACCAAGGGCTTTGTCAACTTAGTCAATATAAACGATTCTAGATGCAGTGATCGCACGATGTCCATCCAACGGCCATAGTGCTTCTTCAACCTCTGTCTTCTTGCTCCAACCGCCCAAAGCAGCGCCGGTCGTGTCGCGTGCTCCTGCCTCCCGTGGCCAGCTGCGATGCCGCGGAGGCCTCACCGCCTCGTACTACTCCCACCGCTGGCCAGGCCATCCCTCTACTCACCCACACCCCCTGTTATTCTGTGGCGACGGCAGCCTCACACCGCAGCCGAACCAGTGAACCCTCGTACTCCTCTCCGTGCGGGCTTCCACTACTGCATCTTCCCCGGCTCC
Source organism: Triticum dicoccoides (assembly GCF_002162155.2). Classification (NCBI taxonomy): domain Eukaryota; kingdom Viridiplantae; phylum Streptophyta; class Magnoliopsida; order Poales; family Poaceae; genus Triticum; species Triticum dicoccoides. Next base: position 753,833,513 of record NC_041384.1, read on the forward strand.
GCGTCGTCCCCTTCCTAGGCCTCGCTGTCGTCCAGACCACCGCCCTGGTGCTATCGGCACGGCGTGGTCAACGTGGTCAACGACCGACTTTCATCGGAAGAGTACTGTACATGGAGAGGCTGACAGCTGGGTCCAGGCGGCCGCAAGGAAGTCACTACAAGGATTCCGGTCTATTGCAACAAAATTTATTGCTACAACTACGTTTTGTTGCAATAAAACACAATATTACCACAAATTCTCCGGTTGTGGTAATAGGCCGCACATATTGCCATAACTTAGTTTGGTCACGATAAATACTAACTTCGTTGCAATAGACGCCTCATATTGCAACAAACGACATCGGCGTTGCAATATGGTAGTGGTATTGCGACAATCAAATTCCGTTGCATGAGTGCAGTCATTTTGTTGTAATAGAGACTAGGTATTTCAACAGAATAACTATTCGTGGCAATATTCGGAAAGATATTGCAACACCGGCATGACGTTGCATTAGTTACAAATATTGTTGCGAAAAAGTGGCTAACTATTGCAACAAACTGCATCGACGTTGCAATATGGAACCGATATTGCGACAAATAAATTTCGTTGCATGAGGCAGCCATTTTGTTGTAATAGAGACTAGGTATTTCAACAGAATAACTTTTTATGGTAATATTCGAAAAGATATTGCAACATCGGTGTGACATTGCATTAGTTACAAGTAAACCGGTGGGAAAATATATTATTTGAATTTATAGATATTAAGTTATCATTTTTGCAACCTTTAAGGAGTAATTAAAATATTTTTTAATTGCACCAATTTTAATTAACCAAAACAGTAGAAAAAGTTTATAAATGGGTAGAACACACTTTCTTGATAGGAATACATGTTTAATTTGTTAAATCTGGATTTGAAATCACTACAATGATACCCCCTATAAAGCAACACATGTTCCACAACGTTTTGACTATTTGTTACAAAATTCAATCTAAATAAACATATAAGCGTTGCAGCTCATGTGCTGCAGAGTTGCAGCTCATGGCCATACTGTAGTACATAAGTTGCAACAGAACATGTACATTGCCTGGTATATGTTGCAAATTATATTTGTTATAAGACTATAAATATACATAATAAAAAGCAAAAAGTAATTATACATGCCTGTACACATACGGAATTTGGCGCGGAAATATTTGCTATCCGTTCGAGCAAAACCAAATCGCATGAAGTCCCTGTCTTTTATTCTTGGATACAGATTTATATCAGATCGATCTAGGTTTTTTTCTTTAGGGCTAGATTTTTTTAGGTGATCCTTAGGGTAGATCGATCTAGGCCTCTTCCTCCAACTAATGGAATCTCCTGTCGTTGATTTTTTTTTTGAGAGAGAAATGGAATCTCTTATTTATTTATTTTTTCAAGTTGAAAATGGAATCTCTTCTTGTTGAGCGATGGCGGAGATGGGCCACAGGCAGCCGAGACCATTGACTGGGCGTAAGAAAAAGTCCCAGCCCGCTGTAAAAACAAATATCTTTCGACCTGGCGCACAACCCGCTCCTAACCTCTAGCTGGGCCTCACTTCTTAGGCGGAATCGAACTCCCAACCCAGCGATAGAGAGCTAGCGTTCCCTACCACTTGAGCTGCTGCGTGATTGCAATTAATTGGCTGCGTGATTGCTTAAGAACTATATGTAGTGACTGATCCAAAAATAAAAAAATCGACCATTGAACATTTTTTGATATCGTTGAACATTTTCGTAATATACGAGGAAGATTTCTCAAATAACCATTGAACCTTTTTGTGATATATGCTGAACAATTTAAAAATACATATTTAACATTTTTGTGATATAACCTGAACAATTTGAAAATACACATTGAACATTTTTCTGATATATGTTGAACAATTTGTAAGTAGACAACGAACATTTTCTTAATATACAGTAAACATTTTATTAAATATATGATAAACATTTTTGTAATATGCGATGAACTCTTGTATAATACACAAGAAAGGAAGAGAATTAAAAATAAACTGAGGAAATACACCGTTCATCATATTAATGAAAAAAATGCAGGATGAAACATTTCCTTAATGTAAAACAGAAAGAGAAAGATAAAACTAGAATAGAAAAAAAAGTAACGTAAAAGAACTAGAAAGGTAAAACCGAAAAGATAATAAATAAAACAAAACAAAAAGGCAACAGAAAAAAACGAACCTAAAAATAAAACAGCGAACAGGCAGCACGCTCTGCCGCAAACTGGGCCGGTCCGCCCGCGTGCGCTTCAGAGAAGCTGCAGCAGTTTGAGGCACGTGGGCGTCAAATAGGGTTCGCCATTTTTGAATGGGCCCAAATTAATGTTTGATCGAGGAATCAAACTAGGGAACACACGATCGAGAGTTAAAGTCCTCTACCACTCGAACTACTGAACGTTGATGATTACTTGGCAGAGCGAATATTTAAGAACTAAACGCAGCGACAAATCAATTCTTTTTTGAAACAAGAATCTTTTATTGTGGCAGCAGGCAATCCTCCCCTTCCATCTCCTTTTCTGTGCTTCCCTGGCAACCCTGGCAAACCGCGTTCAGGTCTCGAGGGGGAGCAACCCCGTCGACCGGCGCCCTATGGAAGGCTTTCTGTGTTTATTCAATCTACTCAGAATTAATCAATGCCTAAGGAGCCGCCAAAAGGGTTGTCGTCCGATGGCTACATGAATGTGACAAAGTTGGTTCGACAGTAGCCGCCGCAGCCGCGCCTCCTCGCGGAGGAGGCGGCGACTGACGAGGAGTATTAGCGACACATGGTGATCCTCCTCGAGCGGTCGATCATGGACCGCCGTCCGACACCGCATTCACCGCCACACAGCGGAGTCAATGTGGAACCGGCATCACGCCTTGCCACCGCGCCAAGACAAAGCCGGCTTCGCCACCTCTACGGCGCAATCGCGGATTCCAAATGTGACGCCTCAGGAAGGAGGAGTCAACGTCTCCGCCGCTTAGTTGGTACACTCGCATCGCCTGGTTGGCACCATCGCCGTGCATCATCTGGCGCGATAAGATCGTGAAGGAGGAGGTACCCCCGTCAATTGCGAAGGTGCGTGGGTGCCTCCTCCACTGCCTCGATGCCGGCGGCGGATCCCAATAATCGCGGAGCAGCATCATGGCTAGGAGAAGGTGGCCAGACAAGCGGCCCGGTGGGAGCGGCGCAATGCGCCATGCCCTTGGCATTTGCGAAGTCCGATGCGACGCCGGCCTGGGTCCTGGTAGACCCTAACCTCACTTAGGCCTGCGCTCGTAACCTATCATTGGCTAGAGGGAATTGCGAGGTATCGGCCATTGACGGCACACACAGTGCATGCAATGTGTTCAATGAAATGGCTCGATAAGTCAATGTGAGAAGGAAGAAGGTAGGAGAGAGAAATAATGCCACCTGGACAAAGACCGGTCAAAACCAAGCCATGTCGGCAGTGATACTGGGTCTTCCTAGACAAGGGACATAAGTTGTCCGGTTTCAAGAGTTGAGGGTGTAAGTTGTCTGGTTTTGGAGTTGAGGGACTAAATCTAGACTTCACTAAGAGTTGAGAGACGAAAATTATACTTTTCTCTAATTTATATATATTGAACGTACATCTGTTTGAATGAGTTCCATCAAGTTCGCATGAATTGTGTCTGAATTTGTTTATATTGCGGGCGGACGTTTGGGGGAAGCTCGTATCATTGTGTACCCAAACATCCGTTTTCACGGTGGGCGTTTGCGATGACCTTAAACCTCATGTGAGTGCAAAGGTTGGAAAATGTTGCTTCAGCCTTCATGTCAATGAGAACTAGCTAGTGATCTGGACAACTAGTGATCTTAATTTGTACAAACCTAGAAGAAGCACGTTCTGTCCGACACAAAAAATATATCTAAAGTGCCTGTGTACAAACCTAGAAGAAGCACGTTCTGTCCGACACAAAAAATATATCTAAAGTGCATGTCCCGTGGCAAGATGATATATAATAACAAAATTTATAATTTGTTTCGTTCCAAATTTTTGGACTCCCTCGTATTTCTATTTTGGTTTCGTTCCAATTTTCACTTTCCCTTGCCGTTATCTTCCTCCCATAGCGACTAATGTGGTCAAAAATATTTAAATACGCGCGCTACATTACCCTGGCCCAACTTGTCAAGCCCGGGCGGAGACTAATATCAAACAAATCATGATGAGGTAATTGCGCCAACAATATCGGCAACTTTTCCCCCTTATCAACACGGATCCCTTCATCTCATCTCCAATCTCCACCGAATCCACTCGCTATCGCCACCGCGCAGCTCCTCGCCCGCCGCCGCCTATCTCCCATAGCTGGTGCCGCCATGGTCCCGTGCCCGCAGACCTCTTTCACTGCCTAGGTCGAGGGCACACCCCGTGCTCTGCCTCTACACAGCGAACCACACCGGAGTCAACTGCGCGGAGAATGTTTCAGGTTGTTCTTTCGCCCGATCTCATCCCATAGTAGAACATCCAGAAATCCTAGCATCGTCCATCGGGTGCGGCGGTTGCCCAGCGCGCCGCGCGGTGCCGCCGACGAGGAGTCGTAGTCCTCGATCTCGCCCTCCCCCTCTCCTCCACGCCCGCCGACGCGGGCCGCATTTCCGCGTCCTCGGCCAGGCTGCCGACGGCAGCGATGCGGTCCGCCGTCGGCGCTGACGGAGTACCCGTCTTCTCCCCTACATCGCAAGCGCAGTGCCGGCCTGCCTACGTCGGGGTTGCTCGCCACATGGCCGGCCCGGAGGTGAAGCGCTGCGACCAGGTTCATCACCAAGCCGCATCCCTGATCCTCCATTGCAAGCGCTGTAGATCAGTCGTTTTTTTGTATTCCCTACTCCTGCTTCAATTAGTAGCCAATTAGGCTGCAACTTGTATTAACCTCCAAGTTCCTGGCACCTGGACCGGCATCTCTCTGTAGTTTTCGTTAGATTGCCTAGGCTTAATTGAAGTCCGTGTCGTGAGGATTCAGATAAAGCTCCATCTAGATGTATTTTCTGTTAATATGTGCATGTATGATTCTGTTCTGCATATTTGTCTTAATGGATAATTTTAAATCAAAACGAAAGGTATTAATTATTGGCCCGGCTTCCATAGAAACAAACTGTGTACTGTGGAGGTTAACTGAAGAACTGTTCACCTAAAACAATTGGACTCAAAGAAGCAGAGGAGAGATGTGAGAAACTTGAGAGAAAAGTGAGAAGTATTTGACCCAGTGTGGTACAATCAGTACCTTTGGTAGTGTGATCGGATCATGGGTAGATAAATGGATCTGCTCGAGAAGAGAAAGAAAACTGAGAGAAGAGAGGAGGAGACGTGTGTGAGATGGGGCCTTGTAGTTATTTCGTCCACATTCCCAACGTAGTTTTTATCATTTTTTTATAAAACTGATTTGATTTTATGCCTGCTTTACGTATTGCGTTTCTTCTTAAATTGACTCAAATTCTGATATTATCTACACAAGGGCACATTATGAATTCTACGGAGGATGCTCCTAGTACACAACATCCTTACTTCATAATCACCTATCTGAATGGTGCACAACATCAATGCTTTGTTAATGCTAAGTCCCTTGATTGATTTTGTGTGCAGGAAGAAAAGGCTCTGTTATCTTAACAAGGATGGAAAGTATAACGGCATACACAAACCAACATGGATAACCCAACCCATATCTGGTAAATTGTTTATGTCACTTAAGCTATCTCTAGCATTTGCTATAATGCATAAAATCCTGGTATGGGTTAAATTGCTAAACCTTCAACACTGCTCGTTGAAGTGAGGACGTGGTCAGACATTGACCCTACCATCCATCGACTCGTTGTTGCTGATATCAAAGTGCGTACAATCTTTTTCACATGTGTTATCTTATTTTACCATCGATAATGCACTGCTTATGTATATTCATTTGTTGTATGCTTTCCGACAGATGGGACCTGGAAGATACACCAGAAACAGAAGCAACAATTCTCAAAATTGCGAAAGAGCGATATAGAGGCTGGCGATCAACTCTAAGATTTATGTTGCTTACTTACATTGCTAAAAGTGCAATTCTATTTGCAGGTGCCTACGAAGAGGATTGGCAAAGAAAATAGTAGTCCAAACTTGCAAAATACTCTTTTACAGAGATCTTGCCTAGTAAGACTCCAGGTGCTAGCCTAACTGTTATTTCTTCAAATGTGCTCATACTAGTTGCAACCAGGGATTCTTGAATGTTTAAAGCAATGGTAAGTCACAACTTTGCTTTCTCTTTATGTTCACTTGCATTTTATACACCATTGGCCTTCATAATTAGCTAGCTGCTTCTTCTCTTTCACCATGTGTTGTTGCTGCATCGAGTCACAGCTTAAAAAAATAAATATGTGCTAGCTAGGGACATTAACTTAACTGAAATTATAGATCGTGTCACAACTTAAATCAATAGCGGAAGCTTTTAGTACATCTACTTGTGCTTACACTTTTGACATTTACTGTTGTAAAATTGTTTTGATCCCTCTTACATGCTTGCTCACATAATATTACTCCATTTAGTTTGGCGACAGTTTTTTAACTATGGGGCTAGAATAATTGTATGTCGTATATTATGTTGAACTCTTTAACTAGAACTATTTTTTTGATTTCTTGATTGCAGGATCCAAAGAACTAGCTTGACTGGACTCTAGATCACGGACAATTTAGTCTTGGCACTTAATTAGGATGGCTAAATTACATTTGAGTTTCATTTGATGGATATTTGCTATGAGAATTATGAATTTTATGAATCTACAGATTATAAGTATGGTTTTCAATATTGTAATTTAATGCTTGTATTTTTTTTACGGCTGCAATAGGCTATTACCACAACTCACTTTTGGTTGCCACATGTTAGCACCACAAAAAGTTTAAATTGTCGCAATAGTTTATCGCTACAAATATTTCACCCGTTGTGATACATATTTATCACCACCAAAACTAGTATGTTGCAATTTCCTATTACGACGACTAGAATATTTGTTGCCATAAGTTAATTCCACAAGTGTAGCGATTCGTGGCAACATGCCTAATGCCAATAGTTTATTGTCACATTGACTATTGCCACGGAAGAGTATGCGCCACGAAGCGAGCGTCGTTGGCATAGGTTGTTGCCACAAATGTCTATCACCACGAACTATCAGTCGCCATGATTCGTCAAATGTTGCATTAAAGCTATCTCCACAAAGCAAATTGTGGCATCAGGTGAGTTTTGCCACGGGAAAACATGTGGCATCAGGTTGTTGCAATAGCACACTTTATTGCAACAATTACTTTTTTGTGGCAATAACCTATTACCATGTGTCCAGTCGCAACGACTGCCAACGAATGTTGTTTCGTGCCAATAGGTATGTATCTCCACAAATCGACATGTATTGCGATGAACGATTTTGTTGCAATAGACCCGGATCCTTGTAGTGAGTGCCTCCTTATTACGCGCAAAATAATTATTTCTCCACCTGACAGCAGGGACCCACCGGATGGGCCACCTTATTTCGCGAAAAAAATGTTTCCCCCTGACTGCTGGGACCCACCGGACGGGCCAGCGTATTTCGTGAAAAAAACGTTCCCCCGCTATCAGCTCGGACCCATCGGAAGTGCCTCCTTATTACGCACAAAAAAATGAATACTCCCCCTGCTAGCTGGGACCCACCATGGTTGGAGGCTGACTTGTGGGCCTACTAAGTTGACTGGGACGGGGGCCTTTGTGAACTTTAGTCAATATGAACGATTCTAGCTCCAGTGACCGTACGATGTCCATCCAACGGCCGTAGTGCTTCTTCAACCTCTGGTCTTCTTGCTCCAGCCGCCCAAAGCAGCGCCGATCGTGCCGCATGCTCCTACCTCCCGTCGTCGGCTGTGCTGCCGAGGAGGCCTCAGCGCCCCCTACCATTCCCACCGCTGGCCAGGCCTTGCGGCGACGGCAGCCTCACACCGCACCCGAACCAGTGAACCCTCGTACTCCTCTCCGTGCGGGCTTCCACTGTCGCGTCTTCCCCGGCTCCCCGTCGTCCCCTTCCTAGGCCTTGTCGTCGTCCACCGCCCTGGTGCTCTCGGCGCGGCATGGTCAACATGGTCAAGGATCGACTTCCATCGGACGTGGACTGTACGTGGAGAGGCTGACAGCTGGGTCCACGGCCGCAGTAAGGAAGTGCCTCCTTATTACGCGGAAAATATTGATTCCTCCACCTGACAGCTGGGACCCACCGGACGGGCCACTGTATTTCACGAAAAAAAAATGTTTCCCCCTGACTGCTAGGACCCACTAGCTACATCTTCGCACGCAAGAAAGTGCGTCCGGGCAAAAAAAACGATTCGCCCCCCCC
>NC_041384.1:753842213-753849069 GCF_002162155.2 Triticum dicoccoides
CTGCTGCGACCCACCAGCTACATCTTCGCACGCAAGGAAGTGCCTGGCAGTCGGGGCCCACCTGGTCGAAGCGTACGTAGCGTTGTCATTCTGGTCGCGAACGTATACATACATATATACTGGTGGATGTAGAGGCGTGCACGTGTCGTAGTAGAGGCGCGTATGTTTCGTAGTAGAGGCGCGCACGTAGCATGTACACGTACGTACAGTGGCCAGGGTGCAAGAAAGAAAATACGGCCACGTATGTGTACATACGGGCGGGGTCTCGAAGGCCTACTCGCGCATAAGTACGGCCAGGGCTCGTGTACATGGCGGGGTCGGAACGGAGAAACAACGTCGTCGTCGTGTTCATGGGAAGGCAACGTAATGCGTCCTGTTCATGGGGAGGCAACGGAATGCGTCGTGTTCATCGGGAGGCAACGGAACGCATGGGATCCAACCGGCTGGGTCGGAACGGAATGTGTCGTCGTGTTCATCGGGAGGGCTTGGACGGAACAGGCGATGGAAACGAGGCCTGACGTATCGCAGAACGGAGAAAACGGCCTTGTGTTCGACCGGCCACGTTCGAAACGGGATCCTGTTCATCGGGAGGGGTCTGGCATACCACAAAACGGAGGAAACGGACCTCCTATGATCGAAACGGGGGTCCTGTTGATCGGGAGGGGTGTCGCGTACCGCAATACGGACGAAACGGACCTCCTACGGTCGAAACGGGGGTCCTGTTGATCGGGAGGGGTGTGGCGTACCGCAAAACGGACGAAACGGACCTCCTACGATCGAAGTGGGGGTCCTGTTCATTGGGAGGTGTGTGGCGTACCGCAAAATGGGACTCCACGGCATACTGTTCATCTCCACCGTCGACCTCCTCCAGCCTCCACGGGCTACCGTCGACCTCCTCCAGCCTCCACGCACTACTAGGGAAAAGCCTAGCGGCAGCGAGGGTTTTGGGCCTCTCAGTAGTGCGGGTACAGGCGCTACAGCTAACGTATAGCAGTAGCGCCTATTGTCCCACGCTACTGCTATACATGAATAGCTGTAGCGCTCTTTGGGAAAGGGCGCTACTGATATTATCTGCAACGCTGTTTGCTGGGACGCGCTACTGATAAGGCGGCGCTACTGCTAAATTTCCCCCTTCGCTACTACTAGTTTATTTATTAGTTTTTTCCCTGCATATTTGTTTTGTATTTGAATAGGCTTTATACAATAATCTTTAGCATATCATACACATACAAATGTAATCATAGCATATACATACAATTAGTCTCATCAAATCATGTCATCATCATAATTATCATCCAACACAAAGTGGTCTCTCGTCATCATCTCGAAAATAGCGATACAAGTCTCGATTACTTGCAAATACATCGTCATCCATCTGAACAATGATATACGCGAGAAGAGCTATCACTTTGAGAACATGAGTTCGTATCCCTCTCTCACATTAGCGTGAACCTAAAAACTAACTACTGCCTGTCGCTCGGAAACCGGAAACCGGTACACCTGGGCCTGACACTCCGGCCACTTGTCGTATATATACTCCTGGCGTAGCACTTATTCGCCATCTATGATCTATGCACCTGCATCATCACATGAGTCGATGATATGCAACATATATAGTTGAGCAACAGAAAGAGACAGACTTGGCAAAAATAGAAACAACATATCATAAGCATAAATAACAAAGTTCATCGTACCCCAAAATGCCCTAACTAGAGTGATTTTCGCTAGTCGAGGAGGAGGACGGTTTAATTACATCACAAATAAAGTTTCACCGTGAATAACTCAAAGTTTTGTCATACAGAAAGTATGGACTAAACGGACACATTGTCACATATCGACAATCACTCCAACATGTCGTTCCACCCATCCAAGTCAGGGAGATAGTCCCCGAGCCTAGTGAAAGGCTTCAGGTCGAGACGCTGAGAGGCTATCCATGTTCGGACATCTTCCCGCGACATTTGTCCTTCTCCGTAGAACATCCCTGTTTTTCCGACGACCTCCTTCATGATGATTTGGGCAAGTTCGCGCTGGATGTTATAGGACTCAGCTCGAAGTCGATGATCCTCGATATCTCCTATGTCCTTTGCCCATTGCAGAATATGGGAATCGCCGAAAGAAGGTGCCATGCGAAGGTTCTGGTGATCCCATCTGTACTCCAGCATGTGGTGTAGGACATAGAATCCATCATTATGAGAATCGTTCAGTTGCTGGATGCAGCAGAAGTCGGTCTTATGGCCGAAGGCGACCCTGCCGCCCCTTATCTTCTTGTCCCTGACCTCTCCACCCATTGATTGGTAGTAATACATAGCACTGTCGAGAACATCCTTGATGTGGGTGTAATCTTTTTTGTGAATGTTCTTCGATGAGTCCAAGTAAAGAGCGTGGGAGAATCGGGGGTAGAGGATGATGAGGACGGCGCGCCCGCCACTGCGCAAAATAAGTCCTCAAATTAATTAGCCTCCACCGTGCAAATGAATGATTGAAATCGAAGGAAGGATAGCAGCGCGGATGACTTACACGGGATGATAAGGCACGGGAATCGCCCCCTTGTCCTTATTTGCGAGCATGAAACTGATGATGTAATCCCTCGCGTATTCACGGTGAATTGTGCAGACTCTCAAGAAGCCCTCGTGCATGTAGTACGGGTCAGCGACAAAGATATGAGATATCTGCTCAACCCCGATGATGTAGTTCATGTGCAAGGAATAAAGGCGGACAAACGTAAAATCCAGCTTCTTCACGTGAAACATGTCGAATATATAATCGAATCGGAGGAAGAACTTATCCGTGGGGAGGCTGTCGACGTACGACATTTGCCGTGGAACATTAACCACGTAGAGTGGGTATCCTGGATCTTTTGAGGCGATGAGGTCTTTCTCTACCCGCAGCACATCGTCATGAAGTCTCTTTAGATCGCCGAATCTGGCCCATAGCGCTGTTGCGGGTAGGATTGGTTGACCGGGGATATCTATACGGTCCTCAAGCCGAGGCTGCTGAGGCGGCTGGATCATAGAAACAACTTTTTTGCCTTTCCTCGCTCTCTTCCTAAACTTCTTTACTACCGGAAGGTCGTCCATAATACGTTGAGACAGCAATTCAGGCACCGACTCATGACGCTCAAACCCTGAGGAGGCGCCAGTATAGACATACTGTTCAGCAGCGCCATCGTCGTCCTCATCCTCATCCATGGCGACGTCATCAGCGACTAATGGAGCCTCCTCCTTACCCCGTCCGCTATCACCCAACCCGACACCCGACGCTAATTGGGTAGGTGGGGTGTTGATGTTCATACCTTGCTGAGGCTGCGTGCTCGTGGGTGTGCTCCCGGCCGCCTCCAGACGAAGCAAACTCTTTGGCGCCAACAGGACCCACCCAGCATTGCAACAATCACCAAGCTGCCGCAGTGTCTCGTCATCATCCCCCAGTAGTACTGGAGGAGGCAAATTCTCGTGGCCCGGTTTGACACTGGCCACGGAAACCTTGAAGACGTTCGGGGGGATCGGCCGGCTGTGGAACAATGGTTCCTTCGGCTCCATTATCGTCGCCTTCCCCACGTCCACCTTCTGGTCGCCGATGGTGTACAATATGGTGCACGGGGTTTCGTCGGCCTGCAAAGAAAAGTCTGCGACGTGGGACATCTGAAAGGCAACGAAAACGGGAGATTATACATTTATATTGAAGGGGCCGGTGTGACAGATACCGTGAGGGCGTCGAGCTCAGCCAAAGACGAAGCACCGCCTAGCACGTCCGGTGCGGGTGCCGGTGCGGGAGCCGGTGCGGGAGCAGGTGCAGCTGCAGGTGCTGGTGCAACGCTAGTCGAGCTGCTCCCCGCCAAGAAGTCAGCAAGGGGAAAGTCCGCTGCATTTTTTCTGGATTTTGCCTGGTCCAATTGAAAACGGCCGGAACCAAGGTAGTAGAAATATCTACAGCCACCTGTTTTGCGGCAGCTACCGCTGTTGCGACTGTTTGAGTTGATTTCTTCTCAACCGCAATCTCAACCCTCTTGTCGATGTTTTCTTCATTTAACCTCCGTCTTTCCTTTCTCTCCTCCGTGGTCTCACGGTAATACTTCTTCCATGTGGCGCCGTCTCTGACACCGTGCACGCGTCCATACGACGGTCGAGTATCCACCGGTTGTTGTTTCAATATGTTCAACGCCCGGTTGAATGGAGTGTCCCACTTGGGCATCGCCAATGCCTCCGACGGCGAGTCGCTTTCGGCCGCAATCCTGTGCTGCTCTCTCTGCAAAAGGCACAAGGATCGTTTACAAATATGACTAACGTGTGCAGTTGAATTGATCAGAAACTAAAATTACCAGCAGTCTCATGAACTCCATAATGACCGGTGTTGTCTCGTAAACCTTCTTCACTGGGTCCCAACGTGGTCGGGCCCTGAGGACGTCACGCTCCTGCGGGACGGTGAACTCCGCCAAGGGGTCTGGGATGCCCAGACTCGCGGCTTCCACGTCCTCCTTGGCCCATTTGGACCTCTTTCCACTGTAACCATGGCTTCCGAGGTGGTGGCTCCCAAAGTTCCTCTCTTGAAGCCCCTTCATGTACTTAGACTTTTTTTTGGCATCTTCGGCCTCGCAAGCCTCCTTTAATATTTGAAACTGCTCTTTCGTGATTGTCGGATTATCCTTTACAATCTCGGAGTAGGGTTCCTTCTTGTCGATGATCCTTGCTTTCACTCGATTTTTCCAGCCGGCCAACGCGTCGCTAAACTTGGTCATGGCGTGTTTGTTTATCTTCTTCATTGTCGGGTCCTCATCTGGATCTTTATAATCCTTCTCATTCCGGCCCGGGAACAAGAATATCTGGTGAAACTTCTTTAGGAGGGAGCTCCTCATATTTTCTATCTTCTGTAGTTTCTCATCGTTGATGGTGGCGGTTGTCCGTACGATGCAGCCTATTTGTTTGCCGTAGCATCGACGCGCTTCCTCGGGCGCCGTTGGCTCAAAACTGTCGTCTTCCACCTCCGTGACCACCACTCTAGTAGTCTTGAGTTTGTTAGGAACCCGTTGCCTCTTTGCTTTCGGTTCTACACCGGCTCCGCTCCCCGAGGCAGCGCCGGTCTCAGTCTCAGCGCCGGTCTCGATGCTGGTCTGAGTCTGAGCGCCGGTCTCAGTCTCAGCACCGGTCTGCGTGTCAGTCTCAGTCCCCGATGCCACCGGTGGGCCCAGCAATAACATCGGTTGATCGTCGGTAAGGCTAAAAAGTTCGCCTGCCGCCCGGTAGGCGTCGTCGCAATCACCAGAACCCTGTCCTTCATCGTTGCTAGCCATGTTTCCTATGATTAAATCTAGTCAATTAATTCTAGACCTAATAAAATGAATAATGACATAAAAAAGGCCTATTGTTTTGCAAGAATGTTGACTCCTTCCTAGTGCGGCAAATCATGGGCACTCGATATGTCCTAGTTTGTAGCACAAGTCATGCCGAAATTCACGGAAAATTTCGGCATGACCTTTGCTAAAAAGTGGACAAATCGAGAACCTGAAATTTGATGGAACAGAAATGAATCAACATTCCGGCAAAACATAGGTCACTTAGCATCATTCCCTAGAAACAGTGTTCAAATATCCCTCTTCGACACCGCAACACATGTCCAAATATACACGAGCAACCACATGTCCAAATTTCACAAGCTAATTCAAAAACAAAGTGTAGAAGAAAATTCATTTAACTACTAATAGAACAAAATTCAGTTAACTTTAGTGCTCTATAATGATGTAAGGAAAAAAATCAGTTAACTACTAATTTCATTCATTTAGGTTATTCATTTAACATCACCTAATTAACCTACTGTACCACTACTACTAGCAGCACTACTAACCTAATTAACCTAGCAAAACTCTAGTGCCCTAACTGAAAAACATCCAATTAACATCTACTAGTACCACTATTGCCCTAACCTAATTAACATCTACTAGTATCACTATATACTATACAAGCAGCATCTACCCTAATTAAACCCTACTGCCCTAACTAACTTTTGTTGTAAACCAAATTTTTTGCTCTAAACTAATTTTTGCTCTAACATCTACTACTTAACATCCTTTGCTCTAAACTAAATTTTTTGCTATAAACAAACTTTTGCTCTACTAATTTTTTCTCTAAAATGCAGAGAGAGATGAGTGGGGGGAGGGGTGGGCGACTTACAGAGAGGGGAGAGACGGTGGCGGGGAGGTGCTCGGTGACGGAGGCAGGGGCGGAGAGGGCGGGCTCAGGCACGGGCAACGGCGGTCCTGGGCGGGCTCGGGCGGCGGTGAGGTGGAGGGCGCCGACTGTGACGTCGAGGGCGGCCTCGGGCGGCGGCGGTGAGGCTGAGGGCGGCCTCGGGCGGCGGTGGTGAGGATGACGGCGGCCTCGGGGGAGACGGTGAGGTTGCGGGCGTCCACGCCGGTAGGAGACGGCGGCGAATTGGGGCGAGGGAGAATTGGCGAGGTTGGGCTAGCCATGTGCGCCCAGTTCAAACATAGCAGCAGCGCTTTTCGCTAGTACGCGCTACTACAAAAGTCATAGCAGTAGCGCGGTTTATTTACACGCGCTGCTACTAAGTAGCAGTAGCGTTTGATTTTGTACAGCGCTACTGGTAACATTATGTGTATAAGGTTTTCCCTAGTAGTGACGGGCTCCTGTTCATCCAGCCTCCACCGCGCGCTACTCCACCGGCTATTGTTCAACCACCCCTCCACGGGCACCCCTCCACCGTCTACTGTTCATTCAACCCTCCACACCATGGGGTCCTGTTCAACCACCCCTCCACGGACATCCCTCCACCGTCTACTGTTCATCCTGCCCTCCACACCACGGGGTCCTATCCAACCACCCCTCCACGGGCACCCCTCCACTGT
>NC_041384.1:753849393-753856641 GCF_002162155.2 Triticum dicoccoides
CCCACACACACAATGCTCACTGTTCATCCCAAAGGCAGCATCAATCGGCTTCAGTTAGCAGCAGTAGCGAAGGAATCGCTCGATCGGCTTCAGTTAATAGCCATCGATCGATCGCTCGGATTCAGTAACGCGTAGCCTGCAGTGCAATCGCTCGGGTTCAGTTAGAGCCCAACGCCTCGCTTGGGTTCAGTTAGAGCCAACGCCTCACACACATGCGCGTACGTGTACGAGAGAAACGCGCATCGCTCGGCCCCGACCTCCCACCGTAACCGGGAACTCTCCGAAATTTTCCTCCCCCTCGCTTCTACCACGGTTTTTTCCGTCATGGACGGCCGAAAGAATGTCATGCAGCTGCGTCTCCGGCCCGCCCAGGACGAAAAGCCCATTTTCTGTCATGATTTTTTGTCATAGAAGTAGGAGCCCACCACATCTATGATGATACCGGGTTTTGTCACAATTATCGTCATAGAAGTGTCATATGTATGACAGAAAAAATTCGTTCGGCCCAAAATGTCATGGATGTGTCTTTTTTTGTAGTGGTGACAAATCCTAATCTCGATCTCTGCCAACTCAACAAACACCATCGGAGACACCTGTAGAGCACCTTTATAATCACCCAGTTACGTTGTGTCGTTTGGTAGCACACAAAGTGTACCTCCAGTATTCGGGAGTTGCATAATCTCATAGTCTGAGGAACTTGTATAAGTCATGAAGAAATTAGTAGCAATCACTAGTAGAAAAGGGGGCAACGGTTCAGGCCAGAAAAGGCATTAATCCCGGTTTCGTTACGAACCGGGACTAATGTGAGCATTAGTCCCGGTTCGAGAGGCGAGGGCGTCGGAAAGGCATTACTCCCAGTTCAAATGGGACCTTTAGTACCGGTTCGTGGCACGAACCGGTACTAAAGGGTTCGATGGCCATTAGTACCGGTTCGTGGCACGAACCGGTACTAATGGTTCAATTTTCAAACTCTCCCCCAGTGGACCGCCTTTTTAGTTTTAGAAAAAACAAAAGAAAATGATGGAAATGTCAAAAAAATAAAATAAAATAAGTTTCCCATATGATATGTGGTCTAGTTGTTGGGAAAATTTACAAATATGAATTTCGACTTTATTTACAAAATCTCTCTGGAATTTGTAAAAATGGGCATAACTTTTGCATACGAACTCGGATTAAAAAGTTTTTTATATGAAAAATCATCTACTCGAAAAGTTACATCCAATGGAGACGGCCTATGGCCTGTTTGCAAATTTGTAGAATCCTCAAATTCCAAAAGGAAAAAAAAGTTATGCTCAAATTTCAGTTTTTTTTAAATTTTCATTAAATCTGGTCAAACTATGGTCAAACTACTTATTCATGAAGTATTAGTGTTACTAAATAATTTTTCAAGAATATTAGTGTTATTAAATAATTATTTCAGTTTTTTTGAATTTTGGTCTAATCTGGTCAAACTATGGTCAAACTGTGGTCAAACAATGGTCAAACTACTTATTCAAGAAATATTAGTGTTACTAAATAATTATTGTTTTTTAAAACAATAGTTTCAAACTCAAACAGTGAAATGTGTGACTTTATGCTCAAGCTAAACTCCTGAGGGTTAGGATTAACATCTTACTATTGTCAGGAAAACAATGAGTGCAGACTTGGAAACGAGGGAGAATAGAACCTGGAAGTTAAGTGTGCTCAGGCTGGGGGAGTGGGAGGATGGGTGACCGTCCGGGAAGTTAGATGATTTGGAATGATGAGGGGTGATTAGAGATTAAATTGAGTAGTGATGAGGGGTGATTAGAGATTAGAGATTAAAATAATTCAGAAATTTGAAAATAAAAAAAATCAAAAAAATTCAAAAAAAAAATCAGAAAATTTCCTTTAGTACCGGTTGGTGTTACCAACCGGGACTAAAGGTGGACCTCCAGGCAGCGGCCACGTGGAGGGCCTTTAGTCCCGGTTCTGGTTTGAACCGGGACTAAAGGGCCAGGCATTAGTAACGACCCTTTAGTCCCGGTTCAAGAACCGGGACTAAAGGCCCTTTTTCTACTAGTGAATGAAACTAACACGATCATAATGCTAAGCTAAAAGATGGGTTATGTCCATTACATCATTCTCCTAATGATGTGATCCCGTTCATCAAATGACAACACATGTCTATGGTTAGAAAACATAACCATCTTTGATTGACGAGCTAGTCCAGTAGAGGCATACTAGGGACTATAGGTTTTGTCTATGTATTCACACATGTACTAAGTTTCTGGTTAATACAATTCTAGCATGAATAATAAACATTTATCATGATATAAGGAAATAAATAATAACTTTATTATTGCCTCTAGGGCATATTTCCTTCGAAAGTAGCCGGCGGGAACACGCCGAAAGGCCTCCACACGCACGAGGTTGCCCTCCGCCCCCTCCCCCTCCTCCTGCGTCGGCGGGCTGGGACCTTCCGGATCTGCAACGCTTCATCGGAGGCGGCCGGATTTGACATTCCCGGCCGCCGGCGGCTGCGCCAAGGTATGGTATGGTCGGAAGCACCTCGCGCAACCCCGACAAAGGCTCATCGGCGCATGCAGGTACGGGTTCGTCCCCTTGCCGCCGTTGACGGTTTGCCGGCATGTATTCTGCCGGCCGTCCGCCAGGCTCGGCCCTCGTGCAGAGGCTCTGTGGCTTGCCAATGCCGCTCATACAATGTGATGACTGCCAGCGGACAGTGCTGCGGCTGACTTCGGGCACGCCGAAGCACCCCGGATGGGTGGTCTTCAAATGCGAAAACGACGGGGT
This sequence comes from Triticum dicoccoides, assembly GCF_002162155.2. Classification (NCBI taxonomy): domain Eukaryota; kingdom Viridiplantae; phylum Streptophyta; class Magnoliopsida; order Poales; family Poaceae; genus Triticum; species Triticum dicoccoides. Next base: position 753,852,169 of record NC_041384.1, read on the forward strand.
ACGTGTTGTTTTGCATTCGGCTCATTTCGATAGCTCAATATGTTTACTCATTTCGAACATCATAATGCGTGTAGGAAGATGGATGCTCATTTTGGTTTTGGGAAGGCGAATACATTGATTTATTGATAGAAAGAAAATTGATAGACATTCGTGCACTCCTTAGTACAATCGAAGGCAATGAAGCGCATGCATGTGCAACTAGAGGGGAAGCAACGTCTACTTCTTTAGAACCAAAGAAGAATAATGAAAAATGCAAGATCAAGAATCCGCAGATCAACAATGAGTGCATAGAGAAGATATTGCTTCATCTAGTGGGAGCAGTTATGGAAGTTGGAAATCTTCTAAAATGCATACTTGTGGTTCTTGTTTTCTTTGGTCTTGCTTTTCTAGAAAAATTTGGTGATGTCCTATGTATCCAATGTGGTTGAAAATGCAAAGAAGTGCAAATTGAGGTGCAAATTTACATTTTGCGGGCTGGGGGGAGGAGGGCCGCAGAGGCAGACCCCGCAAAGCTGACCCGCTGCCTCTGCGGCTTTTCGCTGCGGACTGCAAAACAGTTTTTCCGCAAACTGCAAATGTGAAATGCGGGTCGGCAGGATGCGGGGTTTGCTAGAGATGCTCTTAACGGCCAAAGGAGTAGGCCAACTCAACATGCACGTAGAGCCCCACGCTCTAGCCTTCGTCGCACTTGCCGCATCACACGGCCACACTGCCTCGTGCAGCACTGCAGCCTCACGCTGCCATCGGCATCTCGCCATCATCGCCGTATCGCACGACGTCTTGGCATCTCGCCTTCTCCGCACGCCTCTGCTGAAACTTCACCGGACTAGCTACTGTCAAACCTATCTAACATGCATAATGAAAGCAAACTAAATATGCAAATACATGAATCAAGATTAAAGCTAACAGCCTTCGTCGCCGCTATGAAGCTCCTTATGTAGCTCCTCTCTGCCTCCGCTTCCACGTGCTCGAGCTCGGTCTCTAGGCGCAGCTCCCCACACCATGGCTCTTCTATGCCGCCGCGGCTCCTCTTTGCCGCGGCCGCAGCATGCTCCCCATGCCAAATACCTCCCCCGCCGTAGCTCCTCTACACTGTCGCGTCCTCATTCCACAGTGAATTGCCGGAGTAAGAAGGTCGCCACACACCGTCCATGAATAGAGGAAGTGGGAGTGGGGGAGAGGATGCTTGTATGCAAATCACGAAATAATACAAAGTTCTTAACACGTACAAGGACACCCTAACACATGTACAATGAACCAGAATGACAAAGAGGACTGGCTACAAGTCAACTGACTGAAAAACAAGATTTGGGTCAGCCGACTGACCCGAGACTGACCCGAACATGTTTCAGTAAATCGTGCCTCTAACAGTAAGGTGCATGCTTCATTATGTTAACGCTCTTTTTTTTCTTTATCTTTTCCATGCTTTACTTGCGGGTGCATGTGTACAGACCATTCATGCATGCACGTACACTTCTGAACTGCTGCTTTCATACATAAATATAAGGTGTACATGAATATAAGACGATTTGAATATTTCAATAAGGACTACGTATAGACTAGTATGAATGAACAAACCCAGTAAAACACTTGTGGCATTGATATTACACTTTCAGAAAAAAAATAAAAAATAATGAAGTTTTCTAAGAAAGAATGAAACCCTTTAAGAAGAAAGAAAATGAAAAACAAAAAAACTTTCAAAACTTGCGCACAATTTGCACTGATATTACACTTTTTCAAATATGCAAAGAATAAGCACATAATTGTGCATTTTTTGCATTCTACTATAATTTCCAAAGAGTGTAACTGAAATAATGTGAAGAAGTAAGAGAACTAAAAAAACTTGTGCACATGTTTTCACAGAAATTGCACTTTATCATAATATGCTAAAATAATCATATAATCATGAAAGTTTGGCACATATTATATAGTATTTGTTTGTATATAATTACACTCAGCCAAAAACCCACAAAAAACAAAAATAACCAATAAAGGAAATAAAAAGGGAAAAAGAAAAACCAATAAAAACAGATAACAGAAATAAAAAATGAAAGCAAATATACCCTTAAATAGGAAAGAAAATTATATAAAAACTAAAACAAAATGATGACAAATTTGCACACAATTTGCACATAAATTATGCTTTGTTATAATATGCAAGAATAAACACATAATAGTGATTTTTTTCGCAAAAGGATTTTTTTAAAGAAATATTGAATTTGTGGCACTGGTATTTGATCCATGGTGTCTCTATTTCTCCAGATCAAAATAATGAATTAGTGGTATCGGTATTACCGTTTAAAAAGAAAAAACACTAATGACAAAATTTGTACCCAGTTTGAATAAAAATTGCGCTTTTTTATAATATGCAAGAATAAGCTCAAATAATGAAATTTTACAGAAAAACTTTCCTAAGTACGAATGAATTAGAGGTATTGGTATTACACTTAAAGAATAAAGAAAATGAAATAAAAACTTTAATATAATTAAAATAGTGAAGTTTTCTAAGAAAAAATGAATTAGTGTCATCGGTTTCCCGTTAAGAACAAAGGAACTGAAAATAATAAAACAAATAACGAAATATTTTGCAAACAATTTGTACAGAAGTTGCACATTTTTATAATATGCAGGAATAAGAATATAATAGTGCATTTTTTTACAAAAAATAATTTCTTGAGAAGAAATGTATTTGCGGCATTGGTATTATCATTAAAGAATAAAGGAAGTAAAATAATACTAAAAAACCAAAATACCAAAGTTTTCAAGACAAAATGAATTAGTGGCTTATGTATTACTATTTAAGAAAAAACTGAAATGAAATAAAAAATAGAACACATTAAAAATAATGAGGTTTTCTAAGAAAGAATGAATTATTAACATTGGTATTACCCTTTAAGAAGAAAAAAAATAAAAAATAAAAATAAAAAAATTTCTAAGGTAGAATAAATTAGGGTCATTGGTGTAACCCTCTAAGAAGAAACAAAAATAAATAAATAAATTTAAATATGGAAGTATGAAGTAGCATTATTATTACCCACTAAAAAATAACAAAAAAAGTTTGCAAAACTTGCTCACAACTTTGCTCTTAAATTACAGATTTTAAGTACACAAACAATATTGCAAATTATTCATGTGTGTACATTACACTCACCCAACATCCCAAACATATCCAAAAATTAAAAATAAAACCTATAACAAAGAGCAACAGAAAAACAAAAGAAAAATCTCATAAAAACAAACAAAATACTACGAAAACGAAGGGAGAGATTGGAGGGATGGATCGGATAGTTAATGGGCTTCGTCCCGGAAGGAAATCGACTGGCCCAAAAAATTAAGGGCTAGTCAGAAAAAAGAAAGAAGCCAAGAAGGTCATCATCTTTAACCACAATATAATCACCGCCACGCTGGTTCCCCTTTTCTTCGCCTCATCGCTGATGTCAAGGAAACACATGTGCATCCAACACACCTGCAGCAGCCTTGGCCATCTGTAGCGTTGAGTACTGCTATATGTGCCCCTTCCAGAAGGAAGAGAACTAAGATCTGGCTCCGACGCTGCAGCCGGGCCAACCACCCGGGCAAAGCAGGACATCTCTCCAACAACAACATAAGGAAAAAGGAGAACAACAAAAGAAAATCATACCGGCGATGAGGAAGAAGAAACTCTGTCTCCACACAACCACTACTCATCTGAGGTCCAACCCAGCCATTGGTCGACCTCTAGACACTGTAGCCCGCGACCTCGATGAGATCTGGGAACCCCCCACCCTGCTGGCTCCTAGACAAAGGCAAGAGCCCCGCCTGACTGCGGACAAAGCCCGGGTGACTTATTAAGACGCGACGCCGCCGCAACGGCCTCAACAACGTCTTCCTCAACCCTAACCCTACTGAGAACCCAAACAATGTCTAGATCTGAGGTTCCAACTCCCTCCCGCAATCGGAGCGGCTGGCGGAGGGAGAGGGAACCAGCGCCGGCGCCGGTTGATCACAAAGGGACCCGCTCGTGTTCGCCTGGCGAAACCTAACCGCTCGTGAGATCCGTTTAGGTTACCATCTACTTTTGGTGTATATATCATCTTTTCTTTTTTGTGTTGTTTCTTTGATGATCAACGGTCGGACCGAGCATGGAACTAAAAAAGTGTTGTTTGATAATGGAGTTACAGGATTTTAAAAAAGGAAAAATGTAATGGAGTTATAGGTTTTTAGGGGAAAGCGGAGTTTATTTGAAACACTTTTAAGACTTTGATAAAGATGATACAATTAGACTGAAGCAACGATGTTTGTCACTCTTTCATTCACACGAACATTACCAATGAGTTAAGAAGAACGCTTGAGCATGGGCCGCATTATGGGGTTGGGCCGTCACTTTCTTTCCTTCCCCAAACGAGGCCCCAACCCAATGCGCGGCGCTTCCGTCCGCCGTCTTGCTCCCCCGCCGCCGCCGGCCATATGCACCGCCGACCTGATACCAAGCCG
>NC_041384.1:753857065-753902479 GCF_002162155.2 Triticum dicoccoides
CACACACCACAAACCGCCGCCGATAAAAATGAGCCGCCTCCCCGTACTCCCGCCGGCCGGCCGGCGTGATAGAGAGAATCGAGCGAGCGGGAGCGCCACCTTATTCGAGCTGTTACGATGGTGGAGAAAGCTGCGGAAAATTTGGCTACAACTTCCCTAAGTCCCTAACAGTGTAATGCCTCAGGTGCTCGATCTTCAGTTCTTCGGATTAATCGACCTGCCCCCAATCCATGTACAGTTGCGCATTTGTTGTCACTTTTCAATTGACTTCTGTATATCTTACCTCTCTCCAGCGGCCAGAGTTTTTACTCCAATATGCCCTCGGTTGCAGGTGCAGCTTCAGCAAACAGCAGCTGAAATTGGGGATGAATTCAGTTGCTGTTAGTAGCTGTAATTTAGCTTATCTTCCACTAGGCGGGGCTGAAGATTGCCAGACGGCTGCCGGGGTTGATGGGGATAGCAGCATCCACAATCAATTGCGCGGTACGGTTCCACATTGACATGCGTTTCTTTGCAGATTGCTGGCCTTCTCATTAGCTCAAATGTTACCATCAATTTGCACATCAAGAGCTTTCAGTAGTAATTATTTTGGCATGAATCCCCTGTCACGTTAGCAATTCTTTTCTCTGTGCAGCATGAGCCACAAGACTAATATTGCGATGTGATCTGCTGTGGGTTAAAATCACTGTTTCAAATAGCCCGCTATAGCTCCGCTATAGCACGCTATAGCGTTTACAAAATGTCTTGCGCTAAGAGACTTTGATCCAAATAAATGAACAAACATTTTAAATAGCGCGCTATAGCTCTGCTATAGCACGCTATAGCATTTGAAAGAGGTCCGGCGCTAAGATACTTAGCGCGCTATTTAAAACTTTGGTTAAAATCAGCCGGCCCGCCAAGACTTGTCAATGCCCTCTTTGATGGGCTAGAATATCCTGCACAAGCCGGCATGCATTGACTGACTTGCGAGGTCGCAGGTCGACCACATTAAAAGTAAGCCTGTATTATAACATGACCATGTCGGCCTCACTTATCAAATCAACCACAGCTCCAGGCGTGGAATCCCTGTACAGGTGCGCATGTCTTGTTCTGCATCTCTAACTACGTGCCAGCGGTCAGAAGTTTTGCTTCTGTATGCCCATGGGGTGCAACTTGAACAAACAACAGCTAAAATTGGGGATGAATTCAGTTACTGTTAGGAGCTGTTTGTAAGCTTGTCTTCCACTAGACAGGACTTAAGATTGCAAACAGCTGCCATGGTTGATGAGGATGGCATCCACAATCAATTGCGTGAGATCCTACTCGTCAGTTTATGTGCGGATTGTTGTGGCTTTGCCTGCTCATATGTTGGCCTCAATTTGCACGGCAAGGGTTTTCAGCCGTGCCTTTCTCCATCACAGTTTGGCATGAATTTCCTGTCATGATAGCAATTCTTATCTCCGTGCAGCATGAACCACAAGCCAAATATTGCGATGTGATTCATTGTGGGTAGAAATCCGCCATCTGGTAAAGACTTGTCAATGCCCCTTTTGATGGGCTTGAATAACCTGCACAAGACGGTAGGCATTGACTCGACTCGGGGAGGTTGCCGGTCGACCACATGAAAAGTAGCCCTGTATTCTAATGTGTCCATCTCGGTCTCACTCGATCAATCACTCATCAAATCAACCACAGCCGCAGGCACCGGAGTTCAGTCCAGGATGCATACTACTTATGCCCATTCACCGTGTCTTCTTCGATTGGATAACATATATACATCGTCGCTCTGGTGCCTGACTTGGATTTCTTGAGTGAAAGTTGAGGGGCCACACAAGGTGTATAGATAGATCATGGGCGTCTTGCTGCCAATGATGTATGCATCACTCTTTCTGCTAGCATCCGTGGCTCTAGCCAGCCACGATCCTGATGGGAGTTGGGCACATCCAGGTTCCACTCTTGAAGGTTGCCCGACGAGCTGTGGCAATCTGAGCGTCGAGTACCCTTTCGGCATCGGATCCAGGTGCTCCCGTGGTCCTGATTTCAACCTCACCTGCAACAACACCACTCAGCCCCCCAGGCTCTTCCTGCGCGACGGCATCAACGAGGTGCTCAATGACCTCGCTGTTGGTGTCTATTTTGACAAACTATTTATTACCTCCTTCCAGCATACCATCCACATGAAACCGGGTCAGCATGTCTATTACTCGTCTTTCAAACCACCTGGGAGGTCCTTTGGGTACATCGGGAATACAGCTCTAAACATCACCGGCTGTGACCTTGACGTGTATTGGGTCAATGACAACGCCCGCACAATCACATGGGCCTGCAAAACTGTATGCCCAGATCAAAGAATCACAGAGACGGTGGCTAGGCACCATTCTAAGGGCGTCGGATGTTGTCGTTTTGATGTGTATGGCCCTGAAAATGGTGCTTTTCACCTTAAATTTGTCCAGGGCCACAACAAAATCAACAACAGTACAGGGTCTAAGTCTAACCGGACTGCTGCGCTGTGGGATAGAATCAGCATAACAGATGATAGCGGTGTCGCTATTTCGTGGCAAATAGTGGATCAACCCAACTGTGTTGCTGCCATGCGAGACAGAACAGCATACGCCTGTGTCAGCAGGCACTCGGGGTGCTATGATACTGGAGAGGGCTACATCTGCATCTGCAATGACGGCTATGCAGGCAACCCTTTCATTCCGGATGGCTGCTCCAATGACAAAGGTAACTATTATATTGATCAAGCAAGTAAACTTACAAATTCTTTAGATAAAACTTGAATACATGCTAACCTTTTACCGCTCAAACTAGGGTATAATCCAATTCCGAGTAGGACTGACTGTACACGTCGGTGTGGTAACATTACTGTGGAATTCCCATTTGGCATAGAAGAGGGTTGCTTTGCCCGGGAAGAGTTTCACCTCAACTGCACAAATACAACGTCGGCTGTTCTACTGCTGGACGATTTTGAGGTGACCGGCATGAATATTGAAAAAGGGATCTTTGAGTACAACGGCCATACCAGTGCACAAGTAGAACACATATCTGGAGGACGCATCCTTTTTGTGGGTTATGAGTTGTTCTCCTCTCTTCAGTGGGTTGTTGCCAATCTAAGTTGCCTAGAAGCCCAACTTAATATATCTGGATATGCTTGTGTGAGTATCAACAGCAGGTGTGTAGGAGTAAATGCTACAACTGACTATAGCTTTTTTGAAGCTCCTAAAGAAGACACCTATGTCGGTTACCATTGTAAATGCACAGACGGCTTCAAAGGAAACCCATACATCCAAAACGGCTGTCGAGGTACCCTCTATCTCTCACACATGCACGCACACACGCATCATGCATAATTTATATAATCATTTCAATTTCATATGACATCTACCTTGTAGGTTGTTTCTGGCTTCCGTTGCATGCATGTCGTGCATATAAGATAACTTTCATTATCCATTAACTAGGATTTTCTTTGCCACCATTCCAAAGCGTAAAACTCGTCGCAAGAGTCAAGTTTGACCAACACTTATACCATTGGATTTCTATCCAAAAATATTGTCCAATGGCATCACTTTTGTATTACATAAATCACATTTTATTGGTTTAGTTATTTTTAGGTTGAAATCTTTGGATGTGTGGTCGCTTTACAGTTTGGAACAGAGGGAGTACCGATGTTACTACCTCCATCTTAAAATACATCAAACTACTCTGCCAAACATCTATATGTTTAGACGTTTATTGATAAAGCCTATATAGATTTTCTATGTACATCATGAAAACTAGTTTTACAGTGTTTGTACTTGCATATTTGTTGAAAGACTAACAGTGTTTGTACTTACATATTTATTGAAAGACTAACAGTGAATGTTGGTCATCACTGGACTACCTGGGTAATTTGGGTTTGCCCAAAAGAAGGAAGTGCAAAATTGGGAGAAGACAGGTCCCTAAATTTTTCATGAAGTATGCTTAGAAGTTAGAACCCAACCTGGAAATTAAACGATCTAGGCTAGCATATATCAGTGAACCAAATTTATACTCTTACATGTAGGCTGGATGGGAGTCACAACATTTGATCTTGTAGAGACCTTTTGACGCGAGGTATATTTTGGTGCGTAAAACTTGTTGGAAATATTCCAAAGCTTTGTACTGTACCAACCACCCAAACTGCCGTTGGAGAAAATCAGAACTACTACTAGATACTTGCTCTATTTTAATATAATATATCTGTCCATGGCATCGGGAGTCTCTGCTTCAAAATATTTGTTCATTGAGAATGTCTTTGCTCTCTGGCCCGTTCATAGTATGTCATTTAATATGGCACACTTTATAATTTCTCACTAACTCCCACATAATGTGTTTTATTGTGAAATGAAGAGAGTAATTGTTAAATTTCTACAAAGAAGTTGCACAAACATATAAAAATAGGCGTGTTCTTTTTGCTGGTGAATTGTCATTACATTGTGAAAATTACTCCTCCACTTTCTATTTGCTTTATACCATCTATGTAGGTTACAGTCAATTGTGTTCCGTGTTAATCGGGGCATGTACTGTGTGTTATGTTATTTATTACTTCATTGACGCACAAGACCTTGTTAATTTCAGATATTAATGAATGCCTTCAACCAAACATCTGTAAAGGGAAATGCCATAATATTGAAGGAAGCTTCTATTGTACCGAGTGTCCTCACAGTACCGAGTATGATCTGGACAAAATGGAGTGTAGAACAACGAAACAACATATTCTGCTTTCAGGTAAGACTAAATTGTTGTTATATTGATAAAAAGTATAAAAAGAAACTTAAAAGAGCTTAATGCCTTCAGGTATTATCATTGGGTTGTCTGCTGGCTTTGGCATTCTAGCTCTGAGTTTTAGTAAAACATGTCTCATTCGTAGATGGAATAGAAATATTCAACGACAACTACAGAAGAATTATTTCCGGAAGAACCAAGGTCTTCTCCTAGAAACGTTGATATCATCTGATGAATGTGCAAATGACAAAGCAAAGATTTTCTCGTTAGAAGAGCTAGAAAAAGCAACGGACAACTTTGATAGGGCACGCATCATTGGGAGTGGGGGCCATGGCATGGTTTATAAAGGCATATTATCTGATCAACGTGTGGTTGCAATAAAAAGGCCTAAGGTCATTGAGCAGGCAGAGATCACCCAATTCATCAACGAGGTCGCAATCCTCTCGCAAATAAACCACAGAAATATTGTAAAGCTCTTTGGGTGTTGTCTGGAAACTGAGGTTCCACTGCTCGTGTATGAATATATATCTTGTGGCTCACTGTCTCAAGTCCTGTATGCTGACTCAAGTAATGGTTTTTCCTTGTCATGGGATGGTTACTTAAGGATTGCCATGGAAACAGCAGGAGCTCTATCTTATCTCCACTCAGCGGCATCAGTATCAATCTTCCATCGTGATGTGAAGTCCTCGAATATTCTCATCGACGAGGACTATACAGCTAAAGTTTCGGATTTTGGTGCTTCTAGATTGGTCCCAATGGATCAAACACACATTGTTACGAATGTGCAAGGTACATTTGGGTACTTGGATCCAGAGTATTTCCATACAAGACAGTTCAACGGGAAGAGTGATGTGTATAGTTTTGGTGTGGTACTGGTGGAGTTGCTTCTCTGGATGAAGCCTATTTTCACGAGTGAGTCAGGCACAATACAGAACTTGTCAAGCTACTTCCTCAAGGAGTTCAGTGAGGGAGGGATAATAGGTATTGTTAATTCTCAGGTCCTTGAGGAAGCAAGTGAGGAAGAGATTAACAATGTTGCCAGTCTTGCAGTGGCATGCCTGAGACTACGCGGTGAAGAACGACCCACCATGAAACAAGTCGAGGTGAAATTGCAGATTCTACGAAGCAAAAGGATGAAGTTATGTCAAGTGGATGCAAGAAATGGAGAACAAACACAATCAATGTTACTAACTCGAAGGGCTAGAGTTGCTCGCCGGTCGTCTACCATGCCACTGGGTGACAGAGACAACGTAGCGTCGACAGACAATCAATGATGATATGCCTTACATGTTCTCTTTTTTTAGAATTCTATGGCTTACATGTGGAGCTTGTGCCATTTGTTAGTCGACCATGCTACATGTGTTTATTGAATTTACAATACTTGATTATATTTCCTCTGGTCAGATGATTGGAATTGTATTGTAGGCAGTACAAGGTAGGGAGTAAAATTATGTCCGATTAATTACAGGTATAGTGATGTTAGACAAACCCGTTTGTCATGGGATTTCCTTGTACGTTTTCTTGTGTTCTTTGGCTTCCTCCTTCTCCTGTAATTTATTTATGTAAACTGATTATTACCTGGAAGTGTTAAGTGAGTTGCTGGTGTTTGTATTGATGAAATTTTTCAAGACTACGGCTAGTACGTAATAGTACTGTTTTTAGTCTTGTCATTTTTGGCCGAAATTGATATTTTACCATGAAGAGGAAATTAGATGCTCACATCTAAAATTCTACGTTTGCTTCTGAAGCTAGACATTCACACATTAATTAAAGGAAACAGATATCCAAATTGTTTTTTTCAGGGTGTTAATTTTTTTTCTCTAATGATAATTTGCTTGTGTCATGATAAAGGGAGGTGGCTCCCATGATTTGCTCCAGGATGAACAGTAAAGTCACAATAAATCTTAGCAATCAAAAAAAGGGAAGAATAAAGACAAATTTTGGTGCTCCGAACCAAATTTAAGCATTAAATTTGTTTTCCACACAGCGCGCAAAACTCGTACGTTCTTCATTAAGCTTTTACAAGCACACACAAAATTGAACAGTTGCATGTCTAATCTGTCTGGAACTTTTTAATGTCTGAAGAATTATTCATTTTAATGTTATCATCAATAAATTCTTCATACTTTCCTGGATGCACCTTTGAATGCTCAAAATCTTTGTAATATAATACACATTGACATGTCTTCTCAACATATCATCAATAAAATTCATTTACAGGAGAAGCAGGAATGCATGACACTATAATACAAGGAAATCTTATTCCAGTTAAAAGCCTACCATCATGATACTTGTTATTAGTTATTGCCTGGACATAACTCAACTCCCTGTGCGATAGCTGGAGACGTCTTTTCTTGTTGAGGCTGACGGGTTCATGTTATATAGCGTGGGGCGCACCTCCCAACCATAGCGCATACATTGTTGAGATTACATATGAGAGGGAGATATTCAAGGAAGGGATAGAACTTGGAGAGAAAGGAAAAGGAAAACAAACCTATCTCTATCTGTCTATCCTAACTACCTGGTGTGCCGGGGTGCAACATATCATGTGTTTAACACCCTCCCTTAATCACAACTTCATTAAGTTGAGATTATGCTTGAATTCTTCAAAACTCTTTGTGGGCAAAGGCTTGGTAAATCCATCTACAATCTGATCCTTGGAATGCACAAACCTGATGTCAAGTTGCTTTTGAGCAACTCTTTCTCTGACAAAATGAAAATCTATCTCGATGTGCTTTGTTCTGGCATGGAACACAGGATTAGCAGAAAGATAAGTGGCACCAAGGTTGTCACACCATAAGCATGGAGCTTGTTTGCTTTTCACCCCAAGCTCTTTCAACATAGACTGTACCCATATGATTTCAGCTGTAGCATTTGCTAATGCCTTGTACTCTGCCTCAGTACTTGACCTCGATACAGTAGCCTGTTTGCGTGCACACCATGATATTAAATTAGGTCCAAAAAAGACTGCAAAACCACCTGTTGAGCGCCCGTCATCCAGGCATCCTGCCCAGTCAGAATCAGAAAAGGTACTGACAAGTGTAGAAGATGACTTGCTGAAATTTAGACCTATGTTTAGAGTATTTTTAACATATCTGACTTGCGCTTGGCAGTTGTCAAGTGAACATCAGTAGGTGCATGCAAAAACTGGCAGACTTTGTTGACAGCAAAAGATAGATCAGGCTTGGTAAGATTTAGATACTGAAGAGCTCCTACAAGACTTCTATATTTTGTGCTATCTTCCTGACTCAAAAGTTTACCTTCTGTAAGAGACAATTTTTATGAGCTGGATAATGGAGTGAGTGATGGTTTACAACCTTGCAATCATGCCTTTTTAACCAGATCGGCTGCATACTTTGCTTGAGAGAGATGAAGTCCATTCTGATGCTTCTTTACCTAAATCCCAAGAAAGAAATGCAAGTCTCCAAGATCCTTTAACGCAAAATCTGCACTCAAGTCTTTTAATAGACCTTTGATTGCTTCATCAGATGAGCTGGTCACAATAATATCATCAACATAGATGAGAACAAATATGCATGTATTGGATCTGTTATAAATAAACAATTATGTGTCTGATTTAGAAGGAACAAATCCAAGTTTTTGCATCTTGTGACAGAGACGAGAGTACCACGCCCTTGGAGCTTGTTTTAATCCATATAGGCCTTTATCAATAAGAGGAAGCATTCTTACTTTCAAACCCAGGAGGTTGTTTCATGTACACATCCTCTTCCAAAACACCATGAAGAAATGCGTTCTGAACATCAAGCTGCGTGAGACTCCAACCTCTGGAAACAGTAATGGACAAAACAAGACGAATAGTGGCAGCTTTTACCACAGGACTAAAAGTATCCTCATAGTCTATACCATATCGCTGTTTGAAGCCTTTTGCAACGAGCCTAGCCTTATAGCGATCAATGGTTCCATCAGATCTCCTCTTAATTCTGAAAACCCACTTGCAATCAATTACATTTTTACCTTGCTGTGGGGGAACCAGGTGCCATGTTTTGTTTTTCTTTAGTGCCATGTACTCTTCATTCATTGCCTTCTTCCACTTATCATCACAAAGTGCTGCATCAAGGGTTTTTGGCTCATCTGGTTCTCCTGTGGAACAGACCAAACCATATTTAGTTATATGTTTGTAATTTACTGGTTGAGTTACCCCTTTTTTTAGCCGTGTACGTCGCGATGGTGGAGCGGTAGAGTCCATACACTAGTAGAAAAAGGGTCAAACGTGAAGCACATTAGTGCCGGTTTGCATTAGAGCTGGCACTAATGTGTACATTAGTGCCGGTTCGTGGCGGCGATCAATAGTACCGGTTCGTGGCGAACCTTTAGTACCGGTTCATGCCACGAACCGGTACTAAAGAGGCTGTGTCAGCCTGCGGTCAGGCTATGGCCCCATCATCACCATTTAGTGCCGGTTCGTACCACGAACCAGTACTAATGAGGTTACGGCAAGCTGTTTTTAGTCCCACCTCGCCAAGAGAGAGGCAGTATGAGCGGTTTATAAGCCGTGAGTGCACAGACAATGACGAAGAGTTGCAATGCTCACCTACATGTTGATTAGCTTCAAGCCTTGCGGAACAGCATAGATTGCACTGAGCTATTTGCAGTGGCTTAGTGCAATCTATACTATTCCGAAAGGCTTGAAGCAAATTAACCAGCATTGCACCTCTTTTTTATTTTTAATAACTTATTTAAACTCTGGACTTCTTTTGTGTTCAGTATGCAGCATTTAAAGCGACCTCATCAATTTCCAACATGTTCTGACATCATTTGTTGTTTTTCGGTCATTTACCTAATTGTTTAGAGAGCTAAATGACCGTGAAATTGAAAATCACTACAAAATGAATCCTGAAAATGTTGAAACTTGGCATGGTATCATCATATCACCTGCATAGCATGCGCGAAAGAGTAGAGAGGGTCACGGCAAAAACTGGACGCACTTCGTGTACAAACTGGACAAACTCTTTCCGAGTATCAGGTTTTCGAAGTCCGAGTGGGTACTAATGTGCATCCCACCAATCAGGAAGAATCACACGGATCGTGTGTTTCTTTCTAGCTCTTGCGAGTCGTTGGATCAAGGGTGTGTTTCTTCCTAGCTCATGTGAGTCGTTGGATCGAAACTACCACAATCACTTTGTGAGCCAGACGACCCTATATATAGCCCACCTCTCGCCTTCCCTGCATAAGTCTTTCAGTTCATCGACTACATACATCTACCAGTTCATCGACTGCATACATCTACCAGTTCATCGACTGAATACAAATCATTCGGATTCGCCATCATACGTCCAACCGTGCATTTGATATGCATATATATGCATCACGAGCCACGGTTGGGCTGTATGATGGCGATACTGATTGGTTTGTTCCAGATCCGACATAAAAGGTTTGATACAACTTCTTTTTTGTGACATAAGAGCTATCTCTCCTCCTACCTATTTTAGTTACACAACTACCTATTTATGCCAAATTTTCACTTTTGCTGTTGCTCTTGCATCATAAGCATCCATGTTAACTGGACTTACAAGTAATGCAATTTAACCAAACTATCTTGTGATCTTCGCCAAGAGAGAGGCAGTATGAGCGGTTTATAAGCCGTGAGTGCACAGACAATGACGAAGAGTTGCAATGCTCATCTACATGTTGATTAGCTTCAAGCATTGAAACACGAAGAAATTTTATGTGCAAGCAAATTCTTTCATGCATTTACTGATTTTTTCAGCTAAATGACCCTAAAATTGAAAAGCATTTCAAATAAACTCAGAAAATGATGAAAGTTGGCATGGTATCATAATTTCACCCACATAGCATGTGCAAAAAAGTAGTGAGAGTTACCGCAAAAAATGGATGCACTTCGTGTACAAAATGGACAATCTGTTTCGAAGTATCAGGGTTTCGGACGAAAACTCATCCGTTACAAAGGCATTTCATTTTTTAAATAACTTAAGCATTACCAAATTGAATATAATGATAAAACACACTAATATTAAACATAAGAAAAAAGAATCACTGAAAAATGTATTTTTAAAGTTAAGTTATTCACAAACTAGTGATTCACACAAATTTCAAATAATTCAAAATTTAAACTATTCAAATTTAAAAACTATCGGCACTAACTGAAAGTTTCTAAAAACTATCAAAAATATTCACAAAGGAACTCTAAATACAGCAAAAAAACAACTAAAAATAAATAAAACAAAATAAATAAAGCAGAAAAGAAAAAACTAAATGAAAAAAGCCCACCTACCGGGCCACAGCGGCCTGCATACGACTAGAAACCCAACCTGTTGTTGGGCCAGGATGCAGGCCCGCAAGCACAATAGGCCCCACAGGGCAGAGTAGCAGAGGTAGGCCCAGAAGGCCTGCTTTAGAGAGGAGCTCGAGACAGCAGCGGCGGCGGGGCTTATAAGCAGGTGTATGCGCCCTTCGGCTAGCGAGGTGGGACTAAACTTCTGCGCCCCTCGCCTGGGACCGCACACCCTTTAGTACCGGTTGGTGGCTCCAACCGGTACTAAAGGCCCCCCCTTTAGTACCGGTTGGTGGCTCCAACCGGTACTAAAAGCCTTCGTTTCCCGCCGCTTGGCCTGGCGAAAATAGGCCTTTAGTACCGGTTGGAGCCACGAACCGGTACTAAAGGCCATCCTATATATATAGCACTTACGAAAATTTCAGTTTCATCCCCACTTCGTCTCCAACCTCCGCCGCGCGCGCCGCTCGATCCCGTCGTCGCCGCCCGTCGCCCGTACCGTCGTCCGTCGTCATCGTCGCTGTCCCCGCCGCCGCCCGTCGTCGTCGTCGTCTCGCGCTGCCGCCCCGAACGCCGCCGCCGTCCGTCGCCATCGCCGCGGCCGTACGTCTCTCTCTCGCTCCCGCACACACATACACACACATACATACACACACATACACACACACACACACACACACACCGGCGCCCTCGCCCCGTACGCCGGCACCCCCGCTCATACGTATGGGGCGGCGGCGTACGGGGCCGCACACACACACATATACCACACACACGCATACACACACATACACACATACGTACACACATATACGTATATATACACACACATGCATACACACACACATACACACACACATTTTTTTTTACTTATTTTCTGTTTTTTAGAAAAGTTAATTAAATGATCGAATGTTAGATTAATGTCGAATGTTAGATGAATTAGCTAGCTAGATAGAAAAATTGTCGAACTAGAGATTAGAACTAGTTGAATAATTAATATAACTAGTTTATTTTTAGTAAGAAAATTTAGGTATATGAGATTAGAACTAGTGGAATAATTAATATAACTAGTTTATTTTTAATAAGAAAATTTAGGTATATGAGATTAGAACTAGTTGAATAATTAATATAACTAGTTTATTTTTAGTAAGAAAATTTAGGTATATGAGATTTGATGGTCTAATTAAAATATTATTTGTTAATGAGTTTTTCTGTTTATTTAATTTTTTATATATTTTGAGTTTATATAAATGTTACATTAATGTCGAATGTTAGATGAATTAGATAGAAAAGTTAAATATATAGTAATGTCAATTGAATATATAGTTAGATATATTAATGTCAAATGTTAGATGAATATATATTTGGCTAGATATAGGTGTTTAATGTTTCACCTATATGAACATAGGAAATGTCATCTGACGACGAAAAAGATTTTATTATATGCGAACACTGTGAAGACCAGCGCGGCCTGTGCGACCAAAATTTCCTTGTTGATGGTAGGCGCTTCAGCATCAAGCTGGATGAGACATTCGAAGTTGATACAGTAAGTCACTTTGTCAATTATTACTTGAATGCAAAACTTATGCTTCATTTGCTTCAACTTATAATTTTAAATTTTCACTATTCTACTAGCGCATCCCCTGCCATGCAAGAATTTTTGTCTTGGATAAGATAGGTTTTAGTGCTATAGATGATATGGAGGTAAAGAGAGTCTACTTGAAGACGGAGCATGAGTATACTTTCAACGTCAAATTATATAATGGAGACACATACACCCATTTTGAATGCAAAACTTGGCAAGCACTATGCAAGGCTTATGCATTTGAGCCTGATATGGTTATCACCTTTGATATTCGTCCGGAAGATGATATTGAAGGTAATATAGACATCTGGGTCGATGTGCAAACGCCTCCAGTCCTACCATTTGGTGAGTTTTTCTCAACTATGCAAGACATCTGGGTTTATGTCTTTCATACAGTTTATTCAAAAATAGTTGACAACTAATTTGTATTGTCAGCTTATTTCGGTTCAATCAAACATGTCCGACGCTTGGTAGACAGGACCTACTACTGCCCCGGGGCTCAACTAAACTGTGAGGAGATAAGTCATTATGTTTCATGGCTTGAGGATCTTAATACTGTCAAGACAAATTTTTTTCCTAAACTTAGAAATGTTAGTACTCAAAACGTGCGACCAATGGTGATCGTATTGAACTACGGTCACATCTATAATCAAAAGATGGTAAGATTTTAAATATTTGTCCTTAATTAGTGCATCTTTTGCATACATTATTTTTGAAGCTAAACTTTCATTGCTTAGTATATTAATTACTATACGATGTTGTTCAACAGGGACTTCCGATGAAAGTTGTGCCTCAGTGGATCGAGACAAAAGGTCGCATGTCAATGATTAGCTTACGACCAAGATTTCCTACATTGCACATGAGTGCATTCAGGATTTCTAAAAGCGAAGAATGCTTAATAGTGAAAGATTGGAGCAAAATTGTTAACGATCGCAGAGAAGTACTATGGGGCAGTAAGGAGAAGCGCAACCCAAGATTAGGAGACAGATTCATCTGCATGCTCCAGTATGATGAATCAGGAGAGCTATACATGTTCTATGCTATTCTACCTAAGAGGGAGCAGCAGGATCAGTAGCTACTACTTCATGCTCTTAATTAGTACTTGTCTCATGGATCCGTGTCCTGAACTTCGATGTTGGTGATGATTATGTTGAACTTGATGATATCTCTTTGCTTCTGTTACAAAGTGAATGTTTCCTCTTTAAGCTAGCCAACGTTGATGATGATTACATAGCTAGCGGTAATGACTATGATGATTAAATAGTGGTAATTAGATGACTACGATGATTTTTAGCTAGCTAGAGTTTATTTATTTATTAATATGCGATGATGATGATGATGATGATGACGACTACAACTCATTATAACGTAAAACAATCCTAAATTAAATTGATAACACAAATTTAATTGAAAAATACAAAATAAAACAAAAACCCACAACCATTTAGTACCGGTTGGTTTTACCAACCGGTACTAAAGGGCTCCCGGCCCCCGGGAGCTGGCTCGTGCCACGTGGTACCCCTTTAGCACCGGTTCGTGCTGAACCGGTACTAAGGGGGGGGCCTTTAGTGCCGAAACTTTAGTGCCGGTTCCTGAACCGGCACTAAAGGGCCTTACGAACCGGTGCTATTGCCCGGTTCTGCACTAGTGATAGCGCGCCGCAGAGGATCCAGGGGGACAGGATCATTAGATGCAGCTGCAGCTGATCCCGAGGGGGATCCTGTCGCGGCAGCAGCTCCAGCGACCGCAGAGCTAGCCAGATCTTCGGCGGCCAACTGCTGAAGCGTCGCGTCCATGCGAGGCGCAGAGAATCCCGAGCCCCGTGCCTCTGCGCGCGCGTCGGTCGGCCGACCGCTCGTGGGGGGCCCCGCTGGGTCCGCGCCCTCACTGGCGCGTGCCGCGTCCCGCCGCTGGTACGTGACCGGTTGGGCACCGTAACGCGCTCCACTCGGAGGAGGCCGCGTGTCCTGCGCGGGGTCGTTGCGGCATGAGTCTAGTGCAGAGGCGCGTGTGCCTGCGCTTGTCCCCTCTGCGGTGGCTGATCCTGAGGAGGATCCGATCTCCTGCACCATTGGCGATCCCGAGGCGGATCCTGTCGCCTGTGCCGCTGCCGATCTCGAGGCGGGTCTGTCTCCTGCCACGGGACACATGGGATATAACCCAAATTTTGCACCGTTTGCTTCATTTTCTTCGCAGTTTTCTCCTGTTTCATCAACACAGATATCACGCATGCCATTAGGTGAGTCAGTCAACAAATGATCATCAACATTTTCCCCCCTTGATCAAAACTAGTGAGATGAGGTGGTAAGAGAAGAATTTCTTCTCGAAGACGTGCACTAACATTAGGGTGAAGATCAGCGAAAGGAAATTTAGTTTCATCAAAGACTACATCACGGGATATGTAAACACGTCCCGTGGAGACATCGAGGCACTTGACCCCCTTACGCTGAGCACTATAGCCAATGAAGACGCATTGTTTTGATTGGAACATGAGTTTGCGATTATTGTAGGGACGTAGGTTTGGCCAACACGCACACCCAAAGACACGAAGAGACTTATAGTCTGGTTTGGTGTGAAGAAGCCGTTCTACCAGAGTTTCATGATTAATGCATGACTCGGTAGCATGTTTATGATATGAACGGCAGTGAGAAACACTTCATCCCAAAATTTGAGAGGCATGGAGGCACCTGCCAAAAGGGCAAGGCCAACTTTAACTATGTGCCGATGTTTTCGTTCGGCTGACCCATTTTGCTGGTGAGCATGAGGGCATGGCACGTGGTGTGAGATACCGAGTGTCTGGAAGAAGGAGTTTAATTTTTCATACTCCCCTCCCCAGTCGGATTGGACATCAATGATCTTGCTGTCAAATTTTCGTTCAACGAGAGCTTGAAAGTTTTTGAAAACTTGAAACACATCAGATCGTCTCTTTAAGAGATAGATCCAATAAAATTTTCTATAGTCATCGATGAAGCTAACATAATAATCGTGTCGACCAACAGAGGTGGGGGCAGGACCCCAAACATCAGAAAAAATTAACTGTAATGGTTTGGTAGAAACACTTGTAGAAATTGGGTAAGGAAACTGATGACTTTTAGCTCTATGACATGAATCACCAATTGTTTCATTATGACGTTCACCAACAAATGGAAGCTTATTTTTCTTGAGCAACCTTTCAACTAAAAAAAAGAAGCATGTCCTAAACGATCATGCCATCGTGTGGAGGAAAGCTTGATAGCACACTTGTTTATTTTGTCTTCTAAACTCCGGAATCAACGGATGGAGGCCACCAACACATCTACTGCGATAGAGAATTGTCCTCGTTGCCTGATCCTTGATCAAAAAGAAGCAAGGTTGAAATTCAAGAAAGACATGATTGTCAAGGGAAATTCTACGGACAGAAAGAAGACTTTTGTTGGCACTAGGAACATGCAAAAAATTTCGAAGATGAATGTTGCGATTAGGGGTACGAAATATTGAGTGACCAAAGTGACGTATACTCATACCTTCTCCGCTGGCAGTGTGGATTTGATCCTTGTCGCGGTACTTCTCCTTCATGGTAACTTTCTTGAGCTCGTTGGTGATGTGGTTCGTGGCTCCACTGTCGACGTATCAGTTTGTGTCAACGCCATAGGAGTCATCGGCAGCCGCAACGACTTTCTCCTCATCTTGTGAGTCATAGTCGTCCTCCTCATACCGGTACCAGCAATCCTTTGCTGTGTGCCCGGGCTTGCCGCGGATCTGGCACCGGGGAGCGTCCGGGCGGTTCCTGCCGCCACCACCAGCACTGCGTCCACGACGACCGTGGCCACCAGATTGGGGTGGCATGGCACCACGGTTGCCGCCGCCAGACCTGCCCTTCTTGCGAGATGGACCGCACGATCGGGAGCCGCCGCCCCGCCCGCGAGTGGCCACATTGGCAGAAGATTTGAAGCCGCCGCCGCCAGATCCTTGGAAGTGAGCCATGCGCTGATCGAAGTTGGAGAGCATGGCAAAGAGCTCATCAAGTGTTACCTCAATGACGCGAGCGTCGAGGGCGGAGACTAGGGGCTGATAGTCGGCGTCGAGCCCATGGATGATGTAGGAGGCGAGTTCGTCATCGGGGATCGCCTTGCCCACGGCGGCCAGCTCGTCGGCGTAGCCGCGCATGGCGGCGAAGTAGGAGGCGACGGAGAGGTTCCCCTTCTGCGCGTTGATGAGGGAGGTTCTGATGTTGTTGATGCGGCTGGCAGATTGCGAGGAGAACATGCCGGCGAGCGTCGTCCAGAGCGCGCCCGCGGTGGTGACCGTGGTCACCGTGAGCAGCACCTCGCGCGTCAGATTGTTCAGCAGGTATCCGAGGACCTGTTGATCCTCCCTGACCCAGATTGGGTGGAGAGGGTTGGGCGATGAAGTCTCCTTGCCGTCTTTGGTGGTGACAAGGAGTCTCGCCGGCTCCGGCTGAGTGTCATCGACATAGCCGAAGACACCGGCGCCACGCAGCTGGGGAATGACTTGCGTGCGCCATAGCACATAGTTTGTGCGTGTCAGCTTCTCGGTAACCTGGCCATTGAGGCTAGTTTGGGAGGCGCCGGAGGAGGAAGACATGGCTAGGGCTAGATGGAGTTCGTATGGAGCTTAGATGGGAAAAGGATGGCTCTGACTACCGTGTGCGATAGCTGAAAACGTCTTTTCCTGTTGAGGCCGACGGGTTCGTGTTATATAGCGTGGGGCGCACCTCCCAACCATAGCGCATACATTGTTGAGATTACATATGAGAGGGAGATATTCAAGGAAGGGATAGAACTTGGAGAGAAAGGAAAAGGAAAAGAAACCTATCTCTATCTATCTATCCTAACTACCTGGTGCGCCGGGGTGCAACATATCATGTGTTTAACACTCCCTACCTTGTACAGTACCAAGCTAGTGCATTGTACTACTGATTGATTAAATTTCAATCCCAGTTGCGAGCTCACAAAAGAAAATATATAATCAATCATCAACTATAAAATTCACTGAACGCATCTAGCGTGCTAGACTAGCTGATGCCATGAACTCTTCCTGCAGGTCGTAGCAACCTTGGCTGTCTCTTGACTCTAAGTTGTATCTGCAATCCACTAACGTGGCTGACGACTGGAAAGCATCTTTAACTCCTCGATTTAACAACATTGGTTGTGTTTGTTCTTCATTTATTACATTCGCTTGACATGAGTTTGCCCTTCTTGTTCGTAATATCTGCAACTCAACCTCAACTTGTTTCATGGTGGGTCTTTCTTCACCACGCAGTCTTAAGCACAACTCTGCAAGACTGGCAACATCGATGATCTCTTCCTTAGTTGCTTCCTCAAGGACTTGAGAGTTCAGTATGTCCGCGATCCCTCCCTCATTCAATGCCCTGATAAAGTAGTGTGACAAGTTCTGCATTGTGCCTGATTCACTCCTGATAATAGGCTTCATTCTAAGAAGCAACTCCACTAGTACCACACCAAAACTATACACGTCACTCTTCTCATTTAACTGCCTGGTATGGAAGTACTCTGGATCTAAGTACCCAAATGTACCTTGCACATTTGTAACAATGTGTGTTTGATCAACTGGAACCAATCTAGAAGCACCAAAATCTGAAACTTTAACTCTGTAGTTCCCATCCAGGAGTATGTTTGACGATTTCACATCACGATGGAAGATTGATATTGAAGCCGCTGAGTGGAGATAAGATAGTGCTCCTGCTGTTTCCATGGCAATCCTTAAGTAATCATCCCAGGACAAAGAAAAACTAGTGCTTGAGTCAGCATTTAAGACTTGAGACAGTGAGCCACAAGATATATATTCATACACGAGCAGTGGAACCTCAGTTTTCAGACAACACCCGAAGAGCTTCACAATGTTTCTATGATTTACTTGTGAGAGGATAGAGACCTCATTGATGAATTGAGTGATCTCAGCCTTTTCAATGACCTTAGACTTTTTTATTGCAACCACACGTTGATCAGATAACATGCCTTTATAAACCATGCCATGGCCCCCAGAGCCAATGATGCGGGCCGTATCAAAGTTGTCTGTTGCTTTCTCTAGCTCTTCCAATGAGAAAATCTTTGTTTTGTCATTTGCACTTTCATCAGATGATATCAATGTTTCTAGGAGAAGACCTTGGTTATTCCGAAAATAATTCTTCCGTAGTTGTCGTTGAACATTTCTTTTCCATATACGAATGAGAAATACTGTACCAAAACTCAGAGCTAGAATGCTGAAGCCACCAGATAACCCAATGATAATACCTGAAGGCATTAAGCTCTGTAAGTTTCTTTTTATCCTTCTTATCAAACATAACCATGACTTAGTCTTACCTGAAAGCAGAATATGTTGTTTTGTTGTTGTACACTGCATTTTGTGTAGATCGTACTCGGTCTTGTGAGGACATTCAGTACAATAGAAGCTTCCTTCAATATTATGGCATATCCCTTTACAAATGTTTGCTTGAAGGCATTCATCAATATCTGAAATTAACAATATCTCGCTAAGATGCGTCAATAAACAAGTATAGGTGGATACATATTAGTATATTACATAACATAGAACGCAATGGATCATCCAATTAACATGGAATACAACATGTTAAGAAACCTACACAAATGATATTAATCAAACAGAAACTAGAGAAGCAGTTTTGGGTGTAATGTTCAAGGCACCATATGTTTTAAAATTAGCACACACCTAATATAAGCTCTTGGGAAAGTTGAGATGTACTCACTCTTTTTCTTTCTATGTGTCCACAACTCACCATGTGCACAAATAAAGAAAGCACAGATATAAAAATGATTTAAAGAGAATATACCTTGTCAAAACGATAAACTATTATGATCACTTTACCTCTTCCAAAGCATTTAAACTGGGGTAGAGGGTGAAAACAATGTAATAAGATGGCATGGCATGGCATGCTGATGAGATCTACCAGAGGTATTAATAATATGACATTTAGCCATAACTCATTTTTATGCTGAAGAAAAGAACATGACATGTGCATATGACATTCTTCGCAACGTAATAACCACTTGGACAATACACAACATGAAAGCTCTTAAATATAACTGTTAAGAGCTCTGAGCTGAGCGAGGGACAATGTGTGTAGTTACCTTGACAACCACTTTGGGTGTATGGATTTCCTCGGAAACCATCCGAGCATTTACAGCGGTACCCAATGTAGCTCCATTCACCATCTACTGCTACACACTTGCTGTTGGTACTTACACAAGCATAACCAGATATATTCTGTTGGGCCTCTATGCAACTTAGATTAGCTGCAACCCACTGCATAGAATAGAAGTAGCCATATCCAACAAAAAGAGCACGCCTGCTAAATATGTGGTAAAATGATGCACCTTGTTGGTCAGGCCAGATGGACTTAATGGTCCCTTGGTAAACATTCAGGTCCATAACCTGGTCAAGCCCAAACATTAGGACAGCTGATGATGCCATATTTGTACAGTTGAGCTGGAATTCTTCCCTGGCAAAGCAACCCTCTTCTAAGCCGAATGGGTACGGCACACTAATGTTACCACACCAACGGGTACAATTAGCTCTGCTCGGAATTGGATTATACCCTATAGTTTGACCAGTAGAAGGTTAGAATGTATTCAAGTTCTAATGTCCAAAATACCTAATCACGGCTATGTATTTTTCTTTTTTTTTTGATTAAAAGAGGGGGTTTCCCTCCGATTTCATTAACGAAACCAACGGCTATGTATTTGGTCGCCTGATTAAGAAAGAAAGTTTACCTTTGTCTCTGGAATAGCCATCTTGAATGAAGGGGTTGCCTGCATAGCCGGCACTGCAGATGCAGTTGTAGCCGTCAGTTGATGTCACGCTATGGTCGCCGCACAAGGAATGCTTGCCGATACAAGCATACCTTGTCCTGTTTCGCATGGCGCTAGCACAATTTTGTTGATCCACTATATTCCGCAAAACTGTGCCGCCGCCACCATCACTTATGCTGATTCTATCCCACAGCATAGAGGTCTGGTTTGAGCGTGTTCCAGTGCTAGTTTTGCCGTGGTGGTGGACAAATTTGAGTTGAAAAGCATCAGGAAGCAGGCCAGTGACAGGAAAACTGCAACATCCAATGCCACTGCACTTGAGCCTAGCCATGGTCTCTGTGATAACTTGGTCCGGGCACACAGTCGTACAGATCCATGTTGTTCTGTGTGTGTTGTTGTTGACCCAATACACATCCAGGTCGCAACCAGTGATGTTCAGAATGGTTTCCCCACGGCTGAAGGATCTACCAGGAGGTTGGAAAGACAAGTAGTAGACATGGACACCAGATTTCATGGGGATGGTACGCCAGAAGGAGGTGTAAGATTTGGTATAAGCGTTCCTACTCCTCGAGGGAGCCGCGTCATGTATATTTATATGGGGCAACAATGCCTTGCCGTGGCGTACAAGAGAAACCAGAAAGAAGTCCAATCTGGTTCGGTATAGGAGATAGATAGGGATACGGGAGAGAGAGAGATAGAGATAGGTTTAAGATTACATGGAGTAAACTACTCAAACTCTAACACCCTCCCTTAATCTAAACTATCCTATATTGAGATTTCTCTTGAACTCTTCAAAAGACTTGGCCGGCAAAGCTTTGGTGAATCCATCAGCTACTTGATCTTTAGATGGAATGAACCGTATATCCAACTTCTTCTCTGCAACCCTTTCACGCACAAAATGAAAATCAATCTCAATGTGTTTGGTTCTACCATGAAACACTGGATTAGCAGAAAGGTAGGTTGCTCCCAAGTTATCACACCATAGACAAGATATACGTGTTGGGGAACGTAGCAGAAATTCAAAATTTTCCTACGTGTCACCAAGATCTATCTATGGAGAGACTAGCAACGAGGGGAAGGAGAGTGCATCTACATACCCTTGTAGATCGCTAAGCGGAAGCGTTCAAGTGAACGGGGTTGATGGAGTCGTACTCGTCGTGATTCAAATCACCGATGATCCTAGTGCCGAACGGACGGCACCTCCGCGTTCAACACACGTACGGAACGGAGACGTCTCCCATGCCTTGATCCAGCAAGGAGGAGGGAGAGGTTGATGAAGACTCCATCCAGCAGCAGCACAACGGCGTGGTGGTGGTGGAGGAGCGTGGCAATCCTGCAGGGCTTCGCCAAGCACCATAGAAGAGGAGGGAGAGAGAGATGCAGGGCTGCACCAACGAGAGATCGAATCACGTATGTTTTGGGGCAGCCCTAGGCCTCTATTTATATGGGGAAGGGGAGGGGCTGCGCCCCCTCTAGGGTTCCCACCCCTAGGCGGGGCGGCATCCCTAGATGGGGACAAGGGTGGCGGCCAAGAGGGGAGAGTGGAGGGAGGCGCCACTAGATGGGCCCTAAGGCCCATCCCCTTTAGGGTTTGCCCCCTTCCCACCTCTTAGGCGCCATGGGCCCTTGTGGGAGGCGCACCAGCCCACTAAGGGGCTGGTCCCTCACCACTCTTAGCCCACGCAAGCCTCCGGGGTTGGTGGCCCCACTTGGTGGACCCCCGGGACCCTCCCGGTGGTCCCGGTACGTTACCGATAAACCCCGAAACTCTTCCGGTGACCAAAACAGGACTTCCCATATATAAATCTTTACCTCCGGACCATTCCGGAACTCCTCGTGACGTCCGGGATCTCATCCGGGACTCCGAACAACATTCGGTTACCACATACAAACTTCCTTTATAACCCTAGCGTCATCGAACCTTAAGTGTGTAGACCCTACGGGTTCGGGAGACATGCAGACATGACCGAGACGTTCTCCGGTCAATAACCAACAGCGGGATCTGGATACCCATGATGGCTCCCACATGTTCCACGATGATCTCATCGGATGAACCACGATGTCAAGGACTTAATCAATCCCGTATACAATTCCTTTTGTCTATCGGTACGATACTTGCCCGAGATTCGATCGTCGGTATCCCGATACCTTGTTCAATCTCGTTACCGGCAAGTCTCTTTACTCGTTCTGCAACACATGATCCCGTGATCAACTCCTTGATCACACTGTGCACATTATGATGTTGTCCTACCGAGTGGGCCCAGAGATACCTCTCCGTTTACACGGAGTGACAAATCCCAGTCTCGATTCGTGCCAACCCAACAGACACTTTCGGAGATACCTGTAATGTACCTTTATAGCCACCCAGTTACGTTGTGACGTTTGGTACACCCAAAGTACTCCTACGGTATCCGGGAGTTGCACAATCTCATGGTCTAAGGAAAAGATACTTGACATTAGAAAAGCTTTAGCATACGAACTACACGATCTTTGTGCTAGGCTTAGGATTGGGTCTTGTCCATCACATCATTCTCCTAATGATGTGATCCCGTTATCAACGACATCCAATGTTCATGGTTAGGAAACCATAACCATCTATAGATCAACGAGCTAGTCAACTAGAGGCTTACTAGGGACATGGTGTTGTCTATGTATCCACACATGTATCTGAGTTTCCTATCAATACAATTATAGCATGGATAATAAACGATTATCATGAACAAGGAAATATAATAATAACCAATTTATTATTGCCTCTAGGGCATATTTCCAACAGTCTCCCACTTGCACTAGAGTCAATAATCTAGTTCACATCGCAATGTGATTAACATTCACAGGTCACATCGCCATGTGACTAACACCCAAGAGTTTACTAGAGTCAGTAGTCTAGTTCACATCACTATGTGATTAACACTCAATGAGTTTTAGGTTTGATCATGTTGCTTGTGAGAGAGGTTTTAGTCAACGGGTCTGAACCTTTCAGATCCGTGTGTGCTTTACAAATCTCTATGTCATCTCCTAGATGCAGCTATCACGCTCTATTTGGAGCTAATCCAAATAATTGTTCTACTTGGAGCTATTCTAAATTGTTGCTCCATTATACGTATCCGGTATCTCTACTCAGAGCTATCCGGATAGGTGTTAAGCTTGCATCGACGTAACTCTTTACGACGAACTCTTTTACCACCTCCATAATCGAGAAAATTCCTTAGTCCACTAGTTACTAAGGATAATTTGACCGCTGTCCTGTGATTCATTCATGGATCACTCTTGTACCCCTTGACTGACTCATGGCAAGGCACATTTCAAGTGCGGTATACAGCATAGCATACTGTAGAGCCTATGTCTTAAGCATAGGGGACGACCTTCGTCCTTTCTCTCTATTCTGCCGTGGTCGAGCTTTAAGTCTTAACTTCATACCTTACAACTCAGGCAAGAACTCCTTCTTTGACTGATCCATCTTGAACAACTTCAAGATCATGTCAAGGTATGTGCTCATTTGAAAGTACCATTAAGCGTTTTGATCTATCCTTATAGATCTTGATGCTCAATGCTCAAGTAGCTTAATCCAGGCTTTCCATTGAAAAACACTTTCCAAATAACCCTATATGCTTTCCAGAAATTCTACATCATTTCTGATCCATAACATATACTCATCAGAAATTCTATAGTGCTCCCACTCACTTCTTTGGAAATACAAGTTTCTCATAAACTTTGTATAAACCCAAAATCTTTGATCATCTCATCAAAGTGTACATTCCAACTCCGAGATTCTTACTCCAGTCCTTAGAAGGATAGCTGGAGCTTTGCATACTTATCAGCATCTTTCAGGATTGACAAAACCTTCCGGTTGTATCACATACAACCTTTCCTCAAGAAAATCGTCGAGGAAACAATGTTTTTGACATCCTATCTGCAAGATTTCATAAATAATGCAGTAATCGCTAATATAATTCCAACAGACTCTTAGCATCGCTACGAGTGAGAAAACCTCACCGTAGTCAACTCCTTGAACTTGTCAGAAAACATCTTAACGACAAGTCGAGCTTTCTTAATGGTGACATTTACCATCATTGTCCGTCTTCCTTTTAAACCCATATGTACCTAACAGCCTTACGACCATCAAGTAGTTCTTCCAAAGTCTACACTTTGTTTTCATATATGGATCCTCTCTCGGATTATATGGCCTCGAGCCATTTATCGGAATCCAGGCCCACCATCGCTTCTCCATAGCTCGTGGGTTCATTGTTGTCCAGCAACATGACTTCCAAGACAGGATTATGTACCACTCTGAAGTAGTACGCATCCTTGTCATCCTATGAGGTTTGATAGTGACTTGATCTGAAGTTTCATGATCACCATCATAAGCTTCCACTTCAATTGGTGTAGGTGCCACAGGAACAACTTCCTATGCCCTGCCACACACTAGTTGACGGTTCAATAACCTCATCAAGTCTCCACCATCCTCCCACTCAATTCTTTCGAAAGAAACTTTTCCTCGAGAAAGGACCCAATTCTAGAAACAATCCCTTATTGCTTTAGGATCTGAGACAGGAGGTATACCCAACTGTTTTGGGTGTCCTATGAAGATGCATTTATCCGCTTTGGGTTCGAGCTTATCAGCCTGAAACTTTTCCACATAAGCGTCGCAGCCCCAAACTTTTAAGAAATGACAGCTTAGGTTTCTCTAAACCATAGTTCATACGGTGTCATATCATCGGAATTACGTGGTGCCCTATTTAAAGTGAATGTGGTTGTCTCTAATGCCTAACCCATAAACTATTGTGGTAATTCGATAAGAGACATCATGGTATGCATAATAGGGTGCAGTTATGATGTTCGGACACACCATCACACTATGGTGTTCCAGGCTGTATCAGTTGTGAAACAATTTCCACAATGTCTTAATTCTATGCCAAACTCGTAATTCAGATATTCATGTCCATGATCACATCATAGATATTTTATCCTCTTGTCACGACGATCTTTCAACTTCACTCTGAAATTACTTGAACCTTTCAATAATTCAGACTCGTGATTCATCAAGTAAATATACTCAACATCTACTCAAATCATCTGTGAAGTAAAAACATAACGATATCCACTACATGCCTCAGCACTCATTGGATTGCACACATCAAAATGTATTACTTCCAACAGGTTGCTTTCTAGTTCCATTTCACTGAAACCGAGGCTTTTAGTCATCTTGCCCATGTGGTATGATTTGCATGTCTCAAGTGATTCAAAATCAAGTGAGTCCTAACAGTCCATTTGCATGGAGTTTCTTCATGCATACACACCAATAGACATGGTTCGCATGTCTCAAACTTTTCAAAAAACGAGTGAGCCCAAAGATCCATCAACATGGAGCTTCTTCATGCGTTTTATGACTTACGTGGCAGTGCCACAAGTATGTGGTACTATCATTACTATCTTTTGGCATGAACATGTGCATCACTACGATCGAGATTCAATAAACCATTCATTTTAGGCGTAAGACCATTGAAGGTATTATTCAAATAAACAGAGTAACCATTATTCTCCTTAAATGAATAACCGTATTGCGGTAGACATAATCCAATCACGTCTATGCTCAACGCAAACACCAATCTCGATGGTAGAGGGAGCGTGCGATGCTTGATCATATCAACATTGGAAACACTTCCAACACATATCGTCAGCTCACCTTTTGCTAGTCCCCGTTTATTCCGTAGCTTTTATTTCGAGTTACTAACACTTAGCAACCTAACCGGTATCTAATACCCTGGTGCTACTAGGAGTACTAGTAAAGTACATATTAACATAATGTATATCCAATATACTTCTATCGACCTTGCCAGCCTTCTCATCTACCAAGTATCTAGGGTAATTCTGCTCCAGTGGCTGTTCCCCTTATTACAGAAGCACTTAGTCTCGGGTTTGGGTTCAACCTTGGGTTTCTTCACTAGAGCAGCAGCTGAATTGCCGTTTCATGAAGTATCCCTTCTTGCCCTTGCCCTTCTTGAAACTAGTGGTTTCACCAACCATCAACAATTGACGCTCCTTCTTGATTTCTACTTTCGCGGTGTCAAACATCGCGGATATCTCAAGGATCATCATATATGTCCCTGATATATCATAGTTCATCACGAAGCTCTAGCAGCTTGGTGGTAATGACTTCGGAGAACCATCACTATCTCATCTGGAAGATCAACTCCCACTTTATTCAAATGATTGTTGTACTCAGACAATCTGAGCACAAGCTCAACAATTGAGCTTTTCTCCTTAGTTTGCAGGTTAAGAAAATCGTCGGAGGTCTTATACCTCTTGACGTGGGCACGAGCCTGAAATTCCAATTTCAGCCCTCAAAACATCTCATATGTTTCGTGACGTTTCAAAACGTCTTTGGTGCCTCAACTCTAAACCGTTTAACTGAACTATCATGTAATTATCAAAACGTGTATGTCAGATGTTCGCAACATCCACAGACGACGTTCGAGGTTCAGCACACTGAGCGGTGCATTAAGGACTAAGCCTTCTAAGAAGCAATGAGGACAATCCTCAGTTTACGGACCTAGTCCGCATAATTGCTACTATCAACTTTCAACTAATTTTCTCTAGGAACATATCTAAACAGTAGAACTATAGCGTGAGCTATGACATAATTTGCAAAATCCTTTTGACTATGTTCAGGATAATTAAGTTCATCTTATGAACTCCCACTTAGATAGACATCCCTCTAGTCATCTAAGCGATTACATGACCCGAGTCAACTAGGCCGTGTCCGATCATCACGTGAGACGAACTAGTCAACGTCGGTGAACATCTTCATGTTGATCGTATCTTCTATACGACTCATGCTCGACCTTTCGGTCTTCTGTGTTCCGAGGCCATGTCTATACACATGCTAGGCTCGTCAAGTTAACCCTAAGTGTTTTGCTGTGTAAAACTGTCTTACACCCGTTGTATGTGAACGTAAGGATCCATCACACCCGATCATCACGGCGTGCTTAGAAACGACGAACTGTAGCAACGGTGCACAGTTAGGGGAGAACACTTCTTGAAATTTTAATGAGGGATCATCTTATTTACTACCGTCGTTCTAAGCAAATAAGATGTATAAACATGATAAACATCACATGCAATCAAATAGTGACATGATATGGCCAATATCATATTGCTCCTTTTGATCTCCATCTTTGGGGCTCCATGATCATCATCGTCACCGGCATGACACCATGATCTCCATCATCATGATCTCCATCATCGTGTCTTCTTGAAGTTGTCACGCCAACTATTACTTCTACTACTATGGCTAACGGTTAGCAATAAAGTAAAGTAATTACATGACGTTTAAGTTGACACGCAGGTCATAAATAAATAAAGACAACTCCTATGGCTCCTGCCGGTTGTCATACTCATCGACATGCAAGTCGTGATTCCTATTACAAGAACATGATCAATCTCATACATCACATATATCATTCATCACATCCTTTGGCCATATCACATCACATAGCATACCCTGCAAAAACAAGTTAGACGTCCTCTAATTGTTGTTTGCATGTTTTACGTGGCTGCTATGGGTTTCTAGCAAGAACGTTTCTTACCTACGCAAAGACCACAACGTGATATGCCAATTGCTATTTACCCTTCATAAGGACCCTGTTCATCGAATCCGATCCGACTAAAGTGGGAGAGACAGACACCCGCCAGCCACCTTATGCAACTAGTGCATGTTTGTCGGTGGAACCGGTCTCACGTAAGAGTACGTGTAAGGTTGGTCCGGGCCGCTTCATCCCACGATGCCGCCGAATCAAGATAAGACTAGTAACGGTAAGCATATTGAACAAAATCAACGCCCACAACTACTTTGTGTTCTACTCGTGCATAGAATCTACGCAATAAACCTGGCTCTGATACCACTGTTGGGGAACGTAGCAGAAATTCAAAATTTTCTAACGTGTCACCAAGATCTATCTATGGAGAGACTAGCAACGAGGGGAAGGAGAGTGCATCTACATACCCTTGTAGATCGCTAAGCGGAAGCGTTCAAGTGAACGGGGTTGATGGAGTCGTACTCGTCGTGATTCAAATCACCGATGATCCTAGTGCCGAACGGACGGCACCTCCGCGTTCAACACACGTACGGAACGGAGACGTCTCCCATGCCTTGATCCAGCAAGGAGGAGGGAGAGGTTGATGAAGACTCCATCCAGCAGCAGCACAACGGCGTGGTGGTGGTGGAGGAGCGTGGTAATCCTGCAGGGCTTCGCCAAGCACCATAGAAGAGGAGGGAGAGAGAGATGCAGGGCTGCACCAACGAGAGATCGAATCACGTATGTTTTAGGGCAGCCCTAGGCCTCTATTTATATGGGGAAGGGGAGGGGCTGCGCCCCCTCTAGGGTTCCCACCCCTAGGGGGGCGGCAGCCCTAGATGGGGACAAGGGTGGCGGCCAAGAGGGGAGAGTGGAGGGAGGCGCCACTAGATGGGCCCTAAGGCCCATCCCCTTTAGGGTTTGCCCCCTTCCCACCTCTTAAGCGCCATGGGCCCTTGTGGGAGGCGCACCAGCCCACTAAGGGGCTGGTCCCTCACCACTCTTAGCCCACGCAAGCCTCCGGGGTTGGTGGCCCCACTTGGTGGACCCCCGGGACCCTCCCGGTGGTCCCAGTACGTTACCGATAAACCCCGAAACTCTTCCGGTGACCAAAACAGGACTTCCCATATATAAATCTTTACCTCCGGACCATTCCGGAACTCCTCGTGACGTCCGGGATCTCATCCGGGACTCCGAACAACATTCGGTTACCACATACAAACTTCCTTTATAATCCTAGCGTCATCGAACCTTAAGTGTGTAGACCCTACGGGTTCGGGAGACATGCAGACATGACCGAGACGTTCTCCGGTCAATAACCAACAGCGGGATCTGGATACCCATGATGGCTCCCACATGTTCCACGATGATCTCATCGGATGAACCACGATGTCAAGGACTTAATCAATCCCGTATACAATTCCCTTTGTCTATCGGTACGATACTTGCCCGAGATTCGATCGTCGGTATCCCGATACCTTGTTCAATCTCGTTACCGGCAAGTCTCTTTACTCGTTCCGCAACACATCATCCCGTGATCAACTCCTTGATCACACTGTGCACATTATGATGATGTCCTACCGAGTGGGCCCAGAGATACCTCTCCGTTTACACGGAGTGACAAATCCCAGTCTCGATTCGTGCCAACCCAACAGACACTTTCGGAGATACCTGTAATGTACCTTTATAGCCACCCAGTTACGTTGTGACGTTTGGTACACCCAAAGCACTCCTACGGTATCCGGGAGTTGCACAATCTCATGGTCTAAGGAAAAGATACTTGACATTAGAAAAGCTTTAGCATACGAACTACACGATCTTTGTGCTAGGCTTAGGATTGGGTCTTGTCCATCACATCATTCTCCTAATGATGTGATCCCGTTATCAACGACATCCAATGTCCATGGTTAGGAAACCATAACCATCTATTGATCAACGAGCTAGTCAACTAGAGGCTTACTAGGGACATGGTGTTGTCTATGTATCCACACATGTATCTGAGTTTCCTATCAATACAATTATAGCATGGATAATAAATGATTATCATGAACAAGGAAATATAATAATAACCAATTTATTATTGCCTCTAGGGCATATTTCCAACAATACGAAGTTGCTTGATTCCTAACTCATGAAGCAAAGATTCCACCCAAATAATTTCAGCAGTTGCATTTGCAAGTGATTTGTATTCAGCTTCTGTACTTGACCTTGACACAGTGGCTTGTTTTCTGACACTCCAAGAAATAAGGTTTGAACCAAAAAATATTGCAAATCCTCCAGTTGACTTTCTGTCATCAACACACCCTGCCCAATCAGCATCAGAGAAAGCACTGACAAGTGTGGAACTAGAACGTCCGAACTGAAGTCCCAAACTCACAGTATGTTTAATGTATCGTACAATCCTTTTGACAGACGTCCAATGAGTGGAGGTAGGAGCATGTAAATATTGACAAATCTTGTTCACAGCAAATGATATGTCTGGCCGTGTCAAAGTTAAATATTGTAGGGCTCCAACAACACTTCTATATTTTGTGCTCTCCTCTTCATTAAGAGGTTCTCCTTGATATGCTGAAAGTTGTTCTGAAGAAGACAGTGGTGTAGGTGAGGGTTTGCAATCCTTCATTCCCATACGAGTTAAAAGTTCAGTGGCATATTTTTCTTGATTCAACACTATGCCATCCTGACTCTTTTTAACTTCAATGCCTAAGAAGAAATGTAAATCACCAAGATCCTTCAAAGCAAATTTTGAACTCAAATCACGCAAGAGAGCATTAGTGGCATCTTGTGAAGAGCTTGCAACTATAATATCATCCACATATATGAGCACAAAAATCATTGTGTTTGCCTTATTATAAATGAAGAGAGATGTATCTGCCTTGGATGGAATAAACCCAAGATGCTTCAACTGTGAGCTTAGCCTTGAGAACCATGCTCTAGGTGACTGTTTCAGACCATAAAGAGCTTTGTCAAGTTTGCAAACATAACGAGGTATTTGTTTATTTTCATATCCTGGTGGTTGCCTCATATAGACCTCCTCTTCCAGAACACCATGCAGAAACGCGTTCTGAACATCTAGCTGGCGAAGGCTCCATCCCCTGGAAACAGCAATGGCTAGCACAAGTCTTATAGTAGCAGCTTTTACAACTGGACTAAAGGTATCCTCATAATCAATACCATATCGTTGCTTAAATCCTTTTGCAACTAGACGTGCTTTATATCTATCAATGGAGCCATGTGCTTTTCTTTTAATTCTATAGACCCACTTGCAGTCAATAATATTTTTACCTCTCTGAGTTGGCACCAAGTGCCATGTTTTATTTTTCATGAGTGCATCATACTCTTCATCCATAGCCTTTCTCCATTTAGGATCTCCAAGTGCATCACTCAACCTTGCTGGTTCACCTGAAACACATAACATTCCATATGGTATAGTGCCATCCCTTCTTATTTTAGGATTTCTAATACCTTTTTGTAGCCGGGTCATGATCCTTGAAGTAGTAGCAGGCTGTTCTTGCTGTTGCACAGGAGATTGCATAGACTGACTAGTGGCAGAAGATGCTGGCGACCCATCCATGTGCGCAGACTGGGCTGATGTACTGGATCCAGTAGACCCCGGTGTGGCTTGACCAGAACTAGCGACGGTCGAGTCCACAGAGTAATCCGGAGCAGAGAATCCCGAGCCTGGCGCTCCTGTCCCCTACATGTGTGCGCCGGACGAGGGAGATCCCGTGTCCTCTCCTGTCCCTTGCATGCACGCTGACGTGGCAGATGCGGAGCGGGCAGGTGACGGCTGATTCCTCTGCCGGCTGACAGGCGCGTGATCCCGCGCAGATCTCCGCCCGTGATCCAAGGCGGATCGGCGCACAGGCGTGGCAGGCGCCGCAGCATCCTCCTTGTGCTCCACGCCTGCTGCTTCTCCCTCATACACATCAAATATAGCATCATTTTGTACCGGATTTTGATCATCTTGACCGTTTTGAACGCCATTTTCTTCATGCACCTGCACAGGCATAGTACCAGGAGTAGAACTAGAAGAAATATTAGCACATTGGTTAGCACAATTGTTATCACCCCCTTGATCAAACTCCGGAAGTAGTAGAATTTCTTTTCGAAGAAGGGCACCGGCATTTGGATGAAGAGACTTGAAAGGAAAAACAGATTCATCGAAGACAACATCCCTAGATATATAGACTCTGCCAGTAGAGACATCAAGACATTTGACTCCTTTGTGTATAGGACTATAACTCAAGAAAACACATTGTTTGGAACGAAATGCAAGTTTGCGTGTGTTGTATGGTCGGAGATTCGGCCAACATGCACAACCAAATATGTGTAGAGATGTGTAATCAGGAGTAATACCAAAAAGACGAGTGATAGGATTTTCAAATTTGATGACTTTACTAGCGCGAATATTGATGAGATATGTTGCAGCGAGAAAGGCTTCATCCCAGAATTTGAGAGGCATAGATGCATGAGCTAGCAATGCTAGTCCTACTTCAACAATGTGGCGATGCTTTCGCTCAACGGAACCGTTCTGTTGGTGAGCATGGGGACAAGATACATGATGAGAAATTCCAATTTTTTTGAAAAAAGGAATTCTCATACTCACCTCCCCAGTCTGTTTGCATGGCAAGAATTTTAGAGTTCAGTTGACGTTCAACAAGACTTTGAAAGTTGCTAAAAACTTGGAAGACATCGGATCGCTTCTTGAGCAAATAAATCCAAGTAAACTTGCTATAGTCATCAATAAAGCTTACATAATAGGAAAATCTACTGACTGAAGTGGGGGCTGGTCCCCAAACATCTGAAAAAATAAGTTGTAACGGAGCAGTAGATACACTAGTAGAGATGGGATAAGGTAACTGATGACTTTTTGCTTGTTGACACGCATCACAAACTGACTCAATACTAGACACAAAAGGAAGTTTATTCTTGCTAATGACATGCTGAACTATAACTGAAGAAGGATGACCCAAGCGTCGATGCCACTTTTCTGAAGATGGTTTGGTGACACTCCGAGCTTGTTTATTTGACTCTGACGTAGAAGAAGATGATGTGATTGGATAGAGACCTCCCTCGCATCTTCCTCTAAGGATGACTCTCCTCGTTGCCAAGTCCTTAATCACAAAAGAGTAAGGGTAGAATATGATGAGAACATTATTGTCAAGTGTAAAACGATGAACGGAGACAAGATTTTTTGATGCATGAGGGATATGTAAGACATTGTTGAGGCGAAAATTTTTCTGAGGGGTTTTAACAATCGAGTTACCAATGTAGGTAATATCCATACCAGCTCCGCTTGCCGTGTGAACTTGGTCACCTCCGTGGTATTTCTCCCGCATTGTCAACTTATCAAGCTCTCCTGTGATATGTTCGGTGGCACCCGAATCTGCATACCAATTAGTGTCGATGCCATACGAGTTGGTGACGAGGTTAACCTTCTTCCTTTCCTGACGATCTTCCTTGTACCGATCCCAGCAGTCCCTGGCGCCACCAGCATGGAATTTGTAACATATCTGGCACTCGGGGTAATCCTCCTCATGCTGCTGCGATGGCTGGCGTTGACGCTGCTAGTAGCCGTTGTTCCCACCGGTGCGAACAGGAGAAGAGGGAGCACGATCAGAGCGACCACGCCCTCTACGTCCGCGGCCTCCTCTGCCCCGAGACTGGCCGCGCCCCCTGTACATGGCATTGGCTGACGAACGAAAGCCTGGTCCGTCGCCAAGCATCTCCATCCTCTGATCAAAAGCGGAAATCTGCGTGAAAATATCATCAACAGAGATTGAATTCTTGATGGCGCCAACTGCTGCAACGACGGGATCGTAATCCTGATCGAGTCCGGCGAGGATGTAGTCCACCATCTCTCCATCTGTCACCGGACGACCTGCTGCCGCAAGCTCGTCTCCGAGGCTCTTCATCTTGGTGATGAAAGCATTGCTGGACATGTTGCCCTTCTTGGTGTTGGAGATGGCGATCCTCAGGTTTGTTATTCGCGATTGCGACTGCGCAGCAAAGATCGTGGTAAGGGCGGTCCATAGATCAAGGGTACTTTCCTTATCGATAACTTGCGCGAGGATTTCTGGAGTGAGCGAATTTAGCAGATAACTTAGGACCTGCTGATCCTTGGCAATCCATGGGCCATACAGTGGATTCGGCTCGATGGCCGTGGTCTTATCCGCCTTAGCGACCTCGACTGTTTTCGGCGGCGCTGCATCGCTGCCGTCGAGAAGACCGGTCACCTGTGCGCCTCGCAGGGCCGGCAGAACTTGCGCCTTCCATAGGAGGTAGTTCCCCCTCGCGAGCTTCTCTGTTGGTGGGGCGCCGAGGTTGAGGCCGACGGCGCTGGAGCTCATGACGATGACGATGGAAGGGCGCTAGGGTTCTGAATTTTTTTGTGTTGCTAGATGATAGGGAAGAGGCTAGCTCTGTATACCATGTAAGATTTGGTATAAGCGTTCCTACTCCTCGAGGGAGCTGCGTCATGTATATTTATATGGGGCAACAATGCCTTGCCGTGGCGTACAAGAGAAACCAGAAAGAAGTCCAATCTGGTTTGGTATAGGAGATAGATAGGGATACGGGAGAGAGAGAGAGAGAGAGAGAGAGAGAGATAGGTTTAAGATTACATGGAGTAAACTACTCAAACTCTAACAGGAGGTACTGATGCTTTTGTGAGTGTGGTAGTAATCCCCACCGCTACCAACAACGATGTTGTCGATCACCTCGGTGATTCCGTCGCACAAGAAGAGCCTGGGAGGCTGAGCAGTGTCATTGCAAATGAGGTTGAAGTCAGGATCCCGAGAGCACCTTGATCTCATGCCAAAGGGGTAGTCGAAGCTCAGATTGCCACAGCTCTTGGGGCAACCATCAAGTGTGGCAAGTGATGGATGTGCCCAATTCCCTTCTGGGTTGTGGCTTGTTACAACTCCAGATGCTAGCACCATTAGCTTTCCTAGTGAACCTAGTAGCAGCAGAGAGAGTGATGCGTACATCATCGGCAAGAAGCCCATGATCCACACACCTTTCACAGCTCCAAATTTCACTCGAAATTCAAGTTCGGGCTGGGGACTTAACAATGGGTATGTGGTGAACGTCTCAGCTGGGAGGCCTTCTCTTGTAATGTGCCACTTTCATGACTGGCAAATTTATGGTGGCATGGCGAAGAACAAGAAAAGTAAGGACTCCAGTCCAGAGGATGTTGATGTGGTTGATTTTTTCTTGTGGCGTTGCTGCCGCAGAGTGACCTCTCAAGTCAGTCAATGCCTGACTTCTTGTGCAGGATATTCTAGCCCATCGAAGGGGGTGTTTGACAAGTCTTTGACAGCCGGCTCATTTATTCCCAGAATAAATCGCATTGCATTATTGCCTGGCTTGTGGTTCATGCTGCAGAGATAGACAGTGAATGCCATCGACAGTGAGACCCGGCTGCCAATCTTCAGTGCCACCTAGTGAAGATAAGCTAACTGATCGCTTCCAACCGAGATAAGCTGCAACGGAGGGCAGACTAGTAAAGTGAATATTGTGCACAGAGTAAATCAACCATGCCCTATGCCAAGGAGTTCCTGACGAGCCAAGGAGTTCTTTTTTTTGAAAAAGGAGGAAGACCCCCGGCCTCTGCATCTGGGCGATGCGTGCAGCCACTTTATTAATTATTCACAAAAAACCTTACAAAGAAATACCACAGTAAGTCTAAAGCCACCGTCTAGACAATATTTGTCGTTGCTTCCTATCCAATTGATGAAGGGATGCTGATAGTCCGGGCCTAATACTACAGACCTCGCAGCAAGTGGTGGAGCTAGCCCGTCCATGGAGCCGGGGCAAAATACAAAGGGGTGTGCTCCATAGGCATTTGCCCACAAAGACCGGTGATTAATTCTCAGTCCCTTACTGTAATTTAATGGAAGTATTTGGGCAGAGCCCGGGTAGCTGCCCAGGGTCGCTGGGAGGGTGGCTCCGCCACTGCTCACAGCCAAGGCTAACATCTAAGACCTGAGGCCCTAACCTAGCCACTTGCCGAGTCTGGGGCACACATCGGTCCGGTGCGCTCTCAGAGGCCGCCGCCGCCAACTGCCACCGCTCCATCTTCAGGGCTGTACTGAGCATCAACCTTGCTCGGTCTAGCTGTCGTCGATGCCACCATGGTGCCCAACGGCAACACCTCCCTACGCGCAAACAGCTAAGCACGTCGCGGTTGCCACCGATACACCTCAGCACCATGCTGCCAAGTATCACCAGCCAACACAGCTTGAAGTCTTTGGAAGATCGGTCGTGCGTAGCACCTGCCAACCAGGCCTGATAAAGCGTAGCACCTGTCGGTCAGGCATAACTTGACATCTCCACCGAAGCTCCGTGTAAGGCGAAGCCGCTCCACCTCCTGCCTCTGACTTCCAGTGCTGCTCCACAAACGATGCTCTCAAGAGAGAAGCGACACCGCAGTGCCGCCATCGTCCAATCTGGAACACCAGATCCTAGGGTTTCCCCCGGAGCAGCATGAGTGAGTCGACAGTAGTTACACGACGATGCGTTCATCAAGATAACGGCGTAGAATGCCGCCATCGCCTGCCGTCGGCTCGGTTTTCACCGGCAACCATGTCTCCCCAACTCGCAGCCGGGACTAGATGATCGATCTCGAGATCTGATCACCAAGCCTCTAGCCGGCCACCTCCGACGAAGAAGATGACCACCACCACTGGCTACACCGGCCAGAACAGATCTGCCAGAGGTGCCGCCGAGCAGTCCACCAGGCCCTCGACGCCGTCGCCGATCTAAAGCCAGATGACGTGCCGCCGAAGACCGCAATGCGCCGCCGCCCGATCTAGGCCAGCAGCCGCCCGTGGCCCAAGGCAGGGCCGACCACCGCCGTCATCGTTAAACCATCGCCGCCGCTTCTCGATCGGCCGCACCTCCACGCACGTTGGGGCCCCACCACCCCTGAGACGTGGGAGGGAGGAAGGGCCGCCACCGCTGTCGGCCTCCGGGCGTAGGCCGGTGGCGGCGGGAGGAAGGGAGGAAGATGAGTTAGGCTCCGACGGCAGTTAGGGTTGGGGTGCGACCCGAGTCGCCCGAGTGGTGGGCGACGCGGGGGTGTTTCTCCTACCGAGCCAAGGAGTTCTTGGCGAGCTTAAACAACAATGGTAGCGACGTGTACTACAAGGAAGTCGGAATCATCGACAATGACGTGCAGGGGATCACGTCGGTAGGGTACTACGTGTTGAGTGGTGCTCAACCTTGTCCTCTAGATCTTTAGCCAAGTTTCTCAGATCGCGCTTCTCCTATTTTGGCATCCCGTGATCTTTTGTTTTATTTTCCACTGATCATGTTATGACAAGCGGCCAACGGTTTTAGGTTATCACGTCACGCAACTCTGAAAAAAAGAGAACATGTTATCTATCTCATACGGGTTTGATCTTCTGTAATTTTTTCCACAACATGCCTCATAAACATCTTGACACAACGCGCATGCCTGTAACTAAGTCACTCCACATGTGAAGGTAATCATATTAATCAGTTTTCATAAACAAGCGCGGCTCCAACCAATAAACTCGTACATTTATCTTGAAATAAATGGACTTACAATACCAATCTTTGTCACATTGTTTTCCCCTTGAATACAAGCGCATGCGGAGCTTACAAAGGTGGAAACATAATCATCCATTATTGCATCAGTTTACAAAAGTAAAACCAAATCATCCATTATTATGGGCTTAACATAGGGAAACACTACTAACAGCCGTCTGATAGCAGACGTTTACCAGACCATGCGCGGGTCGTTGATGTCTTTTTCATCTCACGGTTGAGATGGCTTCATCGCCGTCTCGGTCATCTACAATTGCTTCGAGCACCACGGCGTCCAGTCCACCGCGGTAGATCTTCGTCTCGGTCACCGGATGTATCTGGCACGCGAGGAACATTGCTGGAGTCGCCCCCCTCATCTGCAGGTACCATCCTCATCTCACCTATGGATTGTGGGAGGTCTTGATATAGTTCTACTCCATTGTGTATCTGCATGACAGAATCATTGTCCTCATCCAACCTCTTGGTCCTGACTATCCTCATCATATAGAAAGTATGTTGATATTGCATCCATACCATGCTTCCTGCTTTTCATGATTCATACATATAGGTTTACAACGTCAGTCCTTACAGTTTACTTCATATTTACCACGCCAAGGCTTCTACACTAGGCCAGTTTGCTTCATACATATCAATCTTGTGCTTCTACATTGTGTTTAGTTTTTCTTTGGCTCTATGCCCTGCATGTACTTGTAGGCTCCATGTTTTTTACTTAGTCGACAGCCAAATCATGCTTCCTAAAACATATATTATGGACAAGCTGCATGTGCCACCCCCTTCCTTATCTTAACACAAAGTTCCTTCCTAGCTCGAGCTCCACGGTCCCTCCTATCTAGACCGTTGGCTTGCTATGCGATTTGTGCAGGAAAGGAGCGGCACGAGTGCGCAGCGGTTGCATGCAGCGTCATTTGCAGGCGCTGCCGTGCGCAGGTAAACAGTAATCAAACCTAGGTATAGCCCTGTATGCTAGTACTTGTGGGTCCTAGCGCATCTGACTCCCCTCTGTTCTGTCTTATCAGCCGCCCCTCGTCTCCCATCCGCATCTCACCCCGGCGCTAATGGAATCCTCTGCCTCGGTGGTGTCTCCACCTATTTAGGGCTTCTTTGATTCAAAGGAATTTATAGGATTTCTGGAGGATTAAAATCCTTAGGATTTTTTCCTATGTTGGTCCTTTGATTCATAGGATTGAATCCCATGGGATTTTTTTCTATAGAATCTTTTGTACTATATTTCATAGAAAATTTAACATCCACTCCAACCTCTTTTTACAATTCCTCTGTTTTTTCTGTGCCATCAAACACTCATTCCTAATTCTATAGGATTCAAGTGAGCATGTCACTCCAACCCTATACTTTTCCTATTCCTACGTTTTTAAAATCCTACGAATCAAAGAGGCCCTTAACTGTTGAAAGAAGCTAGGTCGCTGAGTTTCAGATCCATAGTGTATACGAGGAGATGGAAAGGAAGACAAAAGAGGATGCCAGATTATAACATACCTCTGATCCAGGCAGATGGAGACGGACGTCATTGCGGATGGATCTGGAGGCGCCGCAATCAAAATCTGTTCGGCCACTGCCGCTATCGCCATGATGGGCTCCTCTGCCTCGTTGGTGTCTCCACCTCTTTTCCTGTTGAAAGAAGCGAGCTCGCTGCTCTCCAGATCCATGGTGCTGCAATCAGATACAAAAGAGGAGAAAGAGGATGCCAGAGTAAAACAGCTATGCGTTGCCTGATAGAAGGAACGAGATTACACGCGTCGTACTTGCACAGAGGAGTCGTCCACTCCTGTCGGTTGTCCGTCGTTCAGTGGAACGCATAGCTGTTTGATGGGCCTAGTCACGCGGGGCCCTTCACGTCTTGTCTAGTAGCCTACTAGGCCCATCAAATTCGAATCTTTTGCAGCCTCCCGCCAGAGTATTAGGGCTTGATTCCCGTGGCAGAGCTGCTGTTATTCAAACATGTGAACGTATATCGAGGAAAAAGATTCTCTATTGTATGGTCCTGATAGAGGGTACCGTGGAGCTCAAGCTACACAAATCTACTCTCTTATCTTAATTTGAACGATTGTGCAGAGATCTTTTGTATCTCCCTGTTATATAATATGCTTCGACTATGTAGAAGTCATATTGAGATTGCAAGAATACGATGCATCCAATTTTCATGCTTCATTTGTCTCATACATGTGTTTATTCATAATGCACAGTCAGATTCATACACACGATAGTTATGCTTCTTCTCTATGTGCGGTTTGGTTCGTTACTTCACACTTATGCTTCTACATTATGTGCAGTTGGCTTCATTTTCATACTTCGTATTGTTTCATAGACGTCATGCTTGTATCCAAATCAAACTACTCATGCTTCCTAAATTTCGACAGGGCTAACTTGAGACGATGATCGTGCTTTACCGTCTGTGTGCATGCCACGATCATCGATGTTGGTCATGGAGTCCAACGTGAGATCAAGCATCTCAATGACCAATGTTTTGTCATCATTTGGAAGCAACCTAGCAAGCCACACAATCGGTTCTCTAATTAAGGTCAAGGGTGTCGTCCCCTCGATGGTGTGGTCCTCGCTGCTCCTCACCGGATTCTCGTGGCTCGTGATGTCAATACTCACAGGTTTGTGAAACAAAAGGAAGTCATCAAGGCTTGGTCGGAAGCGGTGGATGGAGCAGAGGACTATGAATTATGTAGCATGGTTTGTAGTGTTGTAAGCATGATTTTCATATGATGAAAGCAATTTGAGCACATTTGTATTCCTTGGAATCAGATTCCTAATATGCTTAAAGCATGTGTTATGACTTATGCGTACATGTGATAATAGTTCTTTTTTATAGAAAGGAGATTGTATTTGGGTAGAGCAATCCTCTAGTTGGTTGATTCAGATTTTGTGTAC
The DNA here is from genome assembly GCF_002162155.2 of Triticum dicoccoides. NCBI lineage: Eukaryota > Viridiplantae > Streptophyta > Magnoliopsida > Poales > Poaceae > Triticum > Triticum dicoccoides. The sequence continues at coordinate 753,897,464 of NC_041384.1, forward strand.
AGTAGAAATATTGTCCGAAACATAAGTTCCATTTTGGAAGCATATTTGGGTAGAGCAATCCCCTTTTGCAAGCAAATTTTCCATTCGGTGTACAGATATGATAGTAATTTTGGGACGGAAGTAGTAGTTGTTATACTTTCTACTCGTAATATGTTTCAACTGCCTATTAATATTGCATCCAATATTGCTCTTGTTTGCTTCCTGCGAACAAGAATGATACATTGTACATTGTACTGAATATAGTTTTTGGTACAACATTAGTGCATTATAAGCAGGAATGGCATGTGAGCAAGCATGTGACCTTTTTATTCTACCAAAGCATCAAAAATCTTTATTAAACATGTGAGGAAGCATGTGCCATCTGTGATCCTTTGGTACTGAAGCATCGAATGACAAAGTAGGCGAGCATTATACGTACGTTATGCATGAAGCAACCAAGTGCCACATATAATTTGTTAATATCCATGGTAATATCGTTGACACTGGAAAATGTTTCAAACACGTTTGCATTATATTTCCATGAAACAACAAAAATATTTCCATGGATCAGAAAAAGTTTGCATTATTTGAGATCCGATATGATGCTTCCATGATGTGTGAGAAATGTTGCGTAAATCTACCTACCATGTTTCGTTCAAATGGGGGAAATGCTTTCGTCAAAACAGATACAAACCAGGGATCAGTTCCCTAAAAATTTGGAAAATTTTATTATTCTATCATACATGCTATAAACAGATCGAAGCATATTCTGGCATACTCTGGACACTAACTAGATCGAAGCAATTGGCAGTTGGCGTGGAAGCAAAATTATACAGAGACCAAAGCAAACAATTTCTAACGGAAATGTTAACGCCCACACTTGTGTGGGCGTTTGCATTTCGCCCATACGCATGGACCCACGTTCGTTTGTGAGCGCACGAATCTTGGCATGTTTCTAGTGTCACGTAGGACTGGCCTGATGTGTGGGCGTTCAGCCGGTCGCCCACACGGCCGTTTCACCACACAGGAGGGGCTGGTGTGTGGGCGTTCAGCAGTTCGCCCACACGCCACTTTGCACGCACACACAAGGGCTAGTATGTGGGCATTTGCCATCTCGCCCACACGTCCGTCTCCTCTCCCACACCCAAGCTGCTAGTTGCCATGTGTTTTGCAGTGCACATGGCAACTGCCCCTAGTGTGCTTTTATAAGCAGGTGGCAACTCTCTTTTTTTACCCGAGTTTGCCATGTGTTTTGCAGGGTACACGGTAACTGCCTAATGTGCACGTAAGCAGATGGCAACTCTCTTTTACCGAGTTGCCATATGTTTTTGCATGGTATATGGCAACTGCCCTAACGTGCATGTACATGGCAACTGCTCTAATGTGCACGTAAGCAGATGACAACTCTTCCTTTTTACATGGCAACTGCCCTAGCATGCTTGTGAGCACATGGCAACTCTCTTAACTGCCTAGTGTTAGTATGTGGCAACTCCTAAAGTTATGAAATCATGGCAACTACATTAGATCACACCATACATGGCAACTGCAGTTGAGCAACCATGGCAACTGCAGTTAAACAAACATGGACGAGGGTCTGGACCATGGCAACTGCGGACGCGCGGTGAGGAGGTACGAGGCCTGACATACGGGCATGTGGGCGTTATCAACTTCGCCCACACGCACGCGTGTGAAAGGGATAGGGAGGGAAAAAAGAAGCGTGTGGGCGCTAGTTGTTTTGCCCACACGTAGGTGTGTGGGCTGTTCCTCTTATACACCACACAAAATATGTGGGCGGACTCCCTAACGTCCACACGTGTGAAACTTATTGGCGTCCATTTCTAATTCAGAAGATCATATCTAGTACTACGAGGCAACTAAAGTTTCACCAGAAGTAAGGTTCCTCGCGATTGGAAACTAGTCTTTTTATAGAAGCAAATTGCATGCATGGAAGCACATAGTATGGCGCCTAATTAATGCCAATTAATATGATATCCGTGATTAGTAATACTAGTAGGAAACAAATTAATCATAGTTATTGCAAAATCCGCATGCAACTAAACTAACGGATGCACTTTTCAAGGAAGCAATCCAACTAATCACGCGTGGGGCTATACTACCAGATCTGGTGGCCATCATCCGACGGTCCATGACTAGTCTGATACTTGGCAAAGGATCAGTAGTCTGATCCCTAGTGGTCTCCCTTAACATATGCATCTAGCGTGGAAGGCTAGCAGATGCCATGAACTCTACCTCCAAGCTGTAACAGCCTCCGGACTGCACGTCGGCTTTGACGTCCAATATCGTCACAGAAGATTGATGATCAGCTCCAGATCTTCGAGTTAACCAACTTGGTTGTATTTGCTCTTCATTTCTAAGGTTTGCTTGATATGAGTTCACCAACTTTGCTCGCAGGGACTGCAGTTCGGTCTCCACTTGTTTCATGGTGGGTCTTTCTTCACCACGCAGTCTTAAGCATCGCTCTGCAAGAGAGGCGACACCGTTGATCTCTTCCTCGGTTGCCTCCTCCAGGACCTGAGAATTAACAATACCTGTGATTCTCCCCTCATTGAACTCCTGGAGAAAATAATTTGACAAATTCTTAATTGTGCCTGATTCACTTGTAAAAACAGGCTTCTTTCTGAGAAGCAACTCCACTAGTACCACACCAAAACTGTACATGTCGCTCTTCCCGTTCAACTGCCTGGTATGGAAATACTCTGGATCTAAGTACCCAAATGTACCTTGCACATTCGTGACAATGTGTGTTTGATTGATCGGAACCAATCTGGATGCGCCAAAATCGGAAACTTTAGCTGTGTAGTTCCCATCCAAGAGTATATTGGAGCACTTCACGTCACGATGGAAGATTGATATTGAAGCTGAAGAGTGGAGATAAGACAGAGCACCTGCTGTTTACAGGGCAATCCTTAAGTAATCACCCCAAGACAAAGAAAGATCATTACTTACATCTGCATGAAGAACTTCAGACAGTGAGCCACTGGATACATAATCATAAACCAGCAGTGGAACCTCGGTTTCGAGACAACATACAAATTGCTTCACAATATTTCTTTGATTTATCTCAGAGAGGACTGCGACCTCATTAATGAACTGACTGATCTCACACTCCTCAATGAACTTAGACTTTTTTATTGCAACAACACGCTGATCGGATAATATGCCTTTGTAAACCATGCCATGACCCCCACGGCCAATGATACGTGTAGGATCAGAGTTATTGGTTGCCTTCTCCAGCTCTTCTAACGAGAAAATCTTTGTATTCTCGTTTGCACTTTTATCAGATGATATCAATCTTTCTAGGAGAAAACCTTGGTTCTTCCGGAAATAGTTCTTGCGTAGTCGCTTTTGAACATTTATTTTCCATCTACGAGTGAGAAGCACTACACTGAAGCTCAAAAGTAGAACACCAAAACCACATGGCAGCCCAATAATTACACCTGCAGGCATTAAGCTATTTTAAGTTTCTGTTCTATCTATAAAAAATGTAACAATTATAGTCTTACATAAGAGCAGAGACTGTTGTCTCTTAGTACACTGCATTTTTAATGGATCATACTCAGTCTTGCGAGGACATTCTGTACAACTAAAGCTTCCGTTGGTATTATGGCAGGTCCCTTTACAATTGCCCGGTTCAAGGCATTCATTAATATCCAAAATTAACAAAATACGGATAAGATGCATAGAAAAATCTACAACACAGAAATCAGAAGATTATACTTCATTTAGTTAACATGAAACAATATCTAAGTACGTGAAGCCTACATGAATGATAAAACAAACTACAAGTAGCAACTGTTTAACGTAACCAGCATAGACTCTATCAACAGAATTGAAGTCTTTAACACTTAGTTTCACACACTTGCTGTTGGTACTCACGCAAGCATATCCAGACCTATTCTGTTGGGCCTGTGAAAAACTTAGATTAGCACTAACCCATTGCACAGAGGAGAATGACCCAGAACAGGAAAAAAGATTAAACTTTCAGATATGATATATCTCCCTAGTAGGTCAGAACGGGTGGCGTTAACGGTCCCTTCGTCAATACTTATGTCAATGACAGGGTTTTTTCCTCGGACCGAAATTCCAGTTACCGACAAGAAACCGGAAATTTCAGTGATCTCCAAAATAAATCCGGAATTCCCGAGATTTTCCGAAAACCGGCTTTTCCGCCCACTCCCCCCCAAAAAAAACCTTAGTCAATGATGACCTGTTTCTCCTCCCCCATGGGGGCAGCTGATAATGTCATATTTGTGTAGATCAGGAACTTTTTCCGTGCAAAGAACAGAAATTGCACACTAGTGTTACCACACCAACGGGTACAATCAGCCCCTCCTAGGATTTAACTTATACCCTAGTTTGATCAGTGATAGGTTAGCATGTATCAATGCCCAAAATACCTAATAACTGTGCGTTTGGTCGCTAGATCAGGAAAAGAGAAGTCACCTGAGCAACCATCTTAGTGTAGGGATTGCCTTCATAGTAAGCCCTGCACTCGCAGCTGTAGCCATGGTTTCCGTCGATGCACTCGGCATGCTCGCTGATACAAGCATAGTTTGTCCTGTTTTGCTCGGCAGCAATGCAGTTGGATTGGCCAACTATCTGCCACGATAGCGTGAAGTTAGTTAGCACATCACTAGTCGTGCTGATTCTATCCCACAGTTGGGAGGTCTTGTTAGCAATAGCAAAGTCGTCCAGATGTACACGACAACATCCAAAGCCATTACAGTCGTGCATAGCTTCCATCTCGGTGATTTCTGGATCTGGGCACACCATGGCACAGATTGACTGGGTGGCATACTCTTTGACAGAGTACACATCCAGGTCGCAGCTGGTGATCTTTAGAGCAATGTCATGAAGATGGAAGGACCTCCCCGGCGGCTTAAAAGACAAGTTGTAGACACTGACACCAGATTTCATGGCGATGGTATGCGAGAAGAAGGCATATATCAAGTTTGAACTGAAAAGAGGATAATCAAATTTGATCACTCTCAGTGATGCCGTCGCACAAGAAGAGCC
>NC_041384.1:753902786-753903775 GCF_002162155.2 Triticum dicoccoides
GCTAAAAGTTGATTTGAGTGTGAAAAAAAGGCTAATCTTAAACTCATGTTTTCATTGACGTTTGGTACACAACAACAAAATACAAATTGTCCACTTTGACAAGACAAAATTAGTTCCCAAATTAGTTATATAGGAAATTTTGGTATGCTGTAACTAATTGATTCCAACTCCAATTTTTTTGTCAATTAATCAACGATTGTTCATGTTAGACGATGAAAAAAATTAGAGATTTGTAGACAATGTTAATAATGAGGCTGAACGTACCATAGTAGAGGCCTAAACAGACGACGTGCATCATCATGTACGTGAACAAATCACGCCTTGTTTCATATCTACACAAGTATATTTGGACAATCAAGTATTTCCTAGCTAGTGTCAACCGTCTGTAGTTTTGAATAGACCAATACGCATGGGTTTGAACAAATTAAAGATCAAAAGATGAACTAAAGGGGAAAGGAATAATTGTGCACCTATGCAGCCATGGAGGATCTCGTTGAGTCCTCTTCTGGTTTCTGACTGGAAACTGGAGCAAATTGCCCTGGCGGCGATAGGCGGAGACTCAAGCGTAGTACAGGTAGAAAGATCTCCTAGTGTTGTTGCCCCTCATGATTCATCCGTGCGTCCGGTCTGCTCGCAAGGTGGCGACAACGTGTCCGTGGATCGGCACCCTGTCCGGCGTCCCCTTCCCTTCTGCCCATCTCGATGGCGGCGCGGTGGAGAGTCCGATCAGCCGGTCAGGATCATATAAAAGCGGGGAAACGAAGAGGTTAGCGATATGTAGGTGACTACGTGCGTAGTCCAACTTCAGCGTTGGGCTGACATTTTTCTTTCCATGATTTTGGGCTTTGCCTAAAATGGGATTGGGCTGTACGTGGGCTGAGCTGGCTTAACGTTAATTGCAAAGGCCGAAATGGATAGGGGGGCGATGCACGTTGCGGGCAGTTATGGAAGCCAAAAAATCAGCGATTAACTCATCCCCATCAAGGTAT
>NC_041384.1:753904010-753940062 GCF_002162155.2 Triticum dicoccoides
CCGTCCCTGCCTGGGGGGATGAACGGTGTCGTTGCAAGTGAGGTTGAAGTCAGGACCCCGGGAGCACCTGGATCCGATGCCGAAGGGATAGCCGAAGCTCACACGGCCGTAGCTCGTCGGGCAACCATCGAGCGTGGCACCAGCACGGGATGGTCGTGCCCAGTTCCCCTCAGGGCTCTGCTGGCCTGTTACAACTCGGGATGCCAGAGTTGTTGGGGGCCGGTACGGCCTGCATACGACTAGAAACCCAATCTCTAGTTAGGCCAGAATGCAGGCCCGTACGACCCAGTAGGCCCCACAGGGCGGAAGACTTGCAATAGGCCCACAAAGGCCTGCTTAGAGAGGAGCTCGACACGGTAGCCGCGGCGGGGCTTATAAACCGGTGCGAGCTCCTCTCAACTAGCGAGGTGGGACTAAACATTGTGCACTGCGGGTGGCAGCGCACCAACTTTAGTACCGGTTGGTGGCTCCAACCGGTACTAAAGACACCCCCCCCCCCTTAGTATCGGTTGGAGCCACCAACCAGTACTAAAGGAAACCACCTCTTTAGTACCGGTTCCTGGCACGAACCGGTACTAAAGGTTCGTCACGAACCGGTACTAATGAGCGCCGCCCGCCTGGCTGTTGGAACCGGCACTAATGGTCACATTTGTGCCGGTTCAATTACAAATCGGGACTAATGAGTTTCACATTAGACCCTTTTTCTACTAGTGAAGATGCCCATCATCGATCTACAGTTCTACACTACACCTTGCACTAGAGAAATTCAGGTCAGGCAGGAGTGGCCTCTCTTGTAGTTGTAGGTACCACTTTCATGACTGCCTTCCTTATTTCATATATATACCAATGGTTACGAACATACAGTTGACCCAAGGATGACTGGAACAGGATTCGTGTGGATGTGTGCTCAATATACAATGTGAAGAAGATGACCATGACCTCATACTCCATGCCGCAGAAAGACCTCAGTAAGTCAGTCCAGGGCCAGTCTCTGTCTATTCCTAACAAAACCACGTTACACATTTCCCGTGCGGATTTTGTGGGTTTCCAAAGGTCGTTTCCTGTGCATAAAGAGAGGAAACAAATGAACATGCAAACTTGCATCATGTAAATGGCGAACCTCACAAGAAACTCAACTGGTTGGGATTTGGGAATGGCATCTTCAGTCTCCAACTCCACGGATAGCTTGCAACCGAGCTATGTGAATCCATCACCAAGAGCACGGCAGCAGTAAAAATTCAGAACATACAGTAGTTATACCTATCGCCAAGGGTTCGTGTGGATGTTGTGTGTGCTTTGGTGACATGTGAGAGCAGATGATGACCCTCGTACATCCCCATGTGGATGTGGCAGTGGTTGTTAGCATCAAGCCATGCCCTGTGATGGTGGCGACCGGTGTCAGTGCACGGTCGAGTCCATGGCGGGTGTTTGCGCGTGTGTGTACGTGTGTGTCTAGTCCAGGTCGGTACGCTGGTGTTTGGCCGAGGCGTGCTCGAGTTAGGAGTCGTATGGATAGTTGGCTCAGGTCGTTAGCGAGACTCACGGGATAGGATTGGCGATCTGTCGGAGTGCAGCAGCGTGGGCGCGTAGGAGCGCGTCCTGTGCGCAGCAGCACATGTGGATCGTGGCCGGGTGATCCGGAGGAGTTGGGTACGGGGTAGTGCGTGCACCCGTATAAACTCCATTCCCTTGTACTGTTTGTAGTGAGAGTCAGCTATGTAGCCATTAAAAAGATAAGGGCATGTACAATGGTTCTATCTTAAGACTGCCACGTAGGATAAATGATGAGGTGGAGGAGAGAGAAATCATAAGAGAAGGCTTGTCTTATCTTATTTAAGAGAAGACAAGAGATGATCTCTTAGCACAATTTGTCTCACCATGTTTTTAAGAACAACTAATTATTGAAGATAAGGCTAAGAGATGACCCATTGTAAACATGTTTTTTTGTCATCTCTAATTACATGCAAAACTTAAGATAAGACTATCTTATCAACCATTGTACATGCCCTAAGGAAGATTAGGGCGTGCGTGCGCCCACGACGGCCTTCGTGCGCCGGTCCGTAATTTTTTGTGTCTTCTTCTACCTCTAGCCGAGAGTGAGAGAGGGCTGCGGTTCCAACAGTGGTGTACTTGATACAATGCATGTGAAAGAGATGATCATGACCGTGACCTTGTACGCCGTGCCGCAGGAAGACCTCAGCAAGTCGCTCCATTAAAGGGGCCGGTATAAAATATGTTCCTGATACACCACGTACGGAGGAAACCAAATGTGAGAGGAACCAAATGAGCTCGCAAAAATTACAGCATGAAAATGGGGGGAACCACACAAGAAACTCACCAGCAGTAGGTAGGACAGGGCATCACGAGAACGCGGGATCGTACCATTCAACCTGTTGTGATTGTTATCCTGGGCATCATGAGAACGCGGGATCGTACCATTCAAAGATGTTATGCTATCGATGTGGTGAGAAAGGCCACTTTATTGCAGAATGTGTAGCGGAACTATGTAGCTTGTGTGGCAAGAATGCTCCTGTTATGGGGAACTGCCCGGTTATGCGTGATCAGGCTCCTGTGCTCACGATGTATGGAGTATATTGTGCCGAACTCACTTTCTTTGAGTCCTCGGCGGCGAGGGATATTACTGTTGTGGCTCAGAGTATGACTACTGGCATTGTGAAAGCCACCCGAGAGGTGGTGTCTGAGGCTCAAATTGTGCGGAGACTTCAGGAACTGGTTCCCGGTGACTTTCAGTGGGAACTTGTTCGGATCGAGGACAATGTCTTTAGGGTTGATTTCCCAATGGTGGACGACTTACAGAAGCTGCTGAGTTTCGGGTTATGCAGTCTGCCTGGTACTAAGTGTATCCTGGAGTTCCACGAGTGGAAAAAGGAGGAGCCTAAGGGCAAACCGCTCACACAGGTGTGGCTGCGGTTTTCAGGGGCCCCATCTGAGGCTTTAACCGATGCTCGAGTTGTGGCGAGTTTGGGTATGCTGTTGGAAATATGCCCTAGAGGCAATAATAAATTGATTATTATTATATTTCCTTGTTCATGATAATCGTTTATTATCCATGCTAGAATTGTATTGATAGGAAACTCAGATACATGTGTGGACACATAGACAACACCATGTCCCTAGTAAGCCTCTAGTTGACTAGCTCGTTGATCAGTAGATGATTACGGTTTCCTGACCATGGACATTGGATGTCGTTGATAACGGGATCACATCATTAGGAGAATGATGTGATGGACAAGACCCAATCCTAAGCATAGCACAAGATCGTGTAGTTCGTATGCTAAAGCTTTTCTAATGTCAAGTATCATTTCCTTAGACCATGAGATTGTGCAACTCCCGGATACCGTAGGAATACTTTGGGTGTGCCAAACGTCACAACGTAACTGGGTGGGTATAAAGGCACACTACGGGTATCTCCGAAAGTGTCTGTTGGGTTGGCACGAATCGAGACTGGGATTTGTCACTCCGTGTGACGGAGAGGTATCTCTAGGCCCACTCGGTAGGACATCATCATAATGTGCACAATGTGATCAAGGAGTTGATCACGGGATGATGTGTTACGGAACGAGTAAAGAGACTTGCCGGTAACGAGATTGAACAAGGTATCGGTATACCGACGATCGAATCTCGGGCAAGTATCGTACCGATAGACAAAGGGAATTGTATACGGGATTGATTAAGTCCTTGACATCGTGGTTCATCCGATGAGATCATCGTGGAACATGTGGGAGCCAACATGGGTATCCAGATCCCGCTGTTGGTTATTGACCAGAGAGTCATCTCGGTCATGTCTGCATGTCTCCCGAACCCGTAGGGTCTACACACTTAAGGTTCGATGACGCTAGGGTTATAAAGGAAGTTTGTATGTGGTAACCGAATGTTGTTCGGAGTCCCGGATGAGATCCCAGACGTCACGAGGAGTTCCGGAATGGTCCGGAGGTAAAGATTTATATATAGGAAATCCTATTTCGGCCACCGGGACAAGTTTTGGGGTCACCGGTATTGTACCGGGACCACCGAAAGGGTCCCGGGGGTCCACCGGGTGGGGCCACCTTCCCCGAGGGGCCACATGGGCTGTAGGGGGTGCGCCTTGGCCTATATGGGCCAAGGGCACCAGCCCCAAGAGGCCCATGCGCCAAGAGATGAGGGATAGGAAGAGTCCTAAAAGGGGAAGGCACCTCCGAGGTGCCTTGGGGAGGAGGGACTCCTCCTAGCTGCACCCTTCCTTGGAGGAAGGGCCAAGGCTGCGCCTCCCCCCCTCTCCCTTGCCCCTATATATATGTGGGGGTGGGAGGGCAGCCATACCAATGTTCTGGTGCAGCCCTCTCCCCTCTCCCAAGTACTTCTCCTCTCCCGTGGTGCTTGGCGAAGCCCTGCAGGATTGCCACGCTCCTCCACCACCACCACACCGTTGTGCTGCTGCTGAATAGAGTCTTCCTCAACCTCTCCCTCTCTCCTTGCTGGATCAAGGCATGGGAGACGTCACCGGGCTGTACGTGTGTTAAACGCGGAGGTGCCGTCCGTTCGGCACTAGGATCTCCGGTGATTTGGATCACGACGAGTACGACTCCATCAACCCCGTTCTCTTGAATGCTTCCGCTTAGCGATCTACAAGGGTATGTAGATGCACTCTCCTTCCCCTCGTTGCTGGTCTCTCCATAGATAGATCTTGGTGACACGTAGGAAATTTTTTGAATTTCTGCTACATTCCCCAACAGTGGCATCATGAGCTAGGTCTATGCGTAGTTACTATGCACGAGTAGAACACAAAGTAGTTGTGGGCGTTGATTTTGTTCAATATGCTTACCGTTACTAGTCCAATCTTGATTCGGCGGCATTGTGGGATGAAGCGGCCCGGACCAACCTTACATGTACGCTTACGTGAGACCGGTTCCACCGACAAACATGCACTAGTTGCATAAGGTGGCTGGCGGGTGTCTGTCTCTCCCACTTTAGTCGGATCGGATTCGATGAAAAGGGTCCTTATGAAGGGTAAATAGCAATTGGCATATCACGTTGTGGTCTTTGCGTAGGTAAGAAACGTTCTTGCTAGAAACCCATAGCAGCCACGTAAAACATGCAAACAACAATTAGAGGACATCTAACTTGTTTTTGCAGGGTATGCTATGTGATGTGATATGGCCAAAGGATGTGATGAATGATATATGTGATGTATGAGATTGATCATGTTCTTGTAATAGGAATCACGACTTGCATGTCGATGAGTATGACAACCGGCAGGAGCCATAGGAGTTGTCTTAATGTATTTATGACCTGCGTGTCAACATAAACGTCATGTAATTACTTTACTTTATTGCTAACCGTTAGCTGTAGTAGTAGAAGTAATAGATGACGTGACAACTTCAAGAAGACACGATGATGGAGATCATGATGATGGAGATCATGGTGTCATGCCGGTGACGATGATGATCATGGAGCCCCGAAGATGGAGATCAAAAGGAGCAAAGTGATATTGGCCATATCATGTCACTATTTGGTTGCATGTGATGTTTATCATGTTTATACATCTTATTTGCTTAGAATGACGGTAGTAAATAAGATGATCCCTCATTAAAAATTTCAAGAAAGTGTTTCCCCTAACTGTGCACCGTTGCGACAGTTCGTTGTTTCAATGCACCACGTGATGATCGGGTGTTTGATCCAAACGTTCACATACAACGGGTGTATGACAGATTTACACATGCAAACACTTAGGTTGACTTGACGAGCCTAGCATGTGTATAGACATGGCCTCGGAACACAGAAGACCGAAAGGTCGAGTATGAGTCATATAGAAGATACGATCAACATGAAGATGTTCACCGATGTTGACTAGTCCGTCTCACGTGATGATCGGACACGGCCTAGTTGACTCGGATCATGTAATCACTTAGATGACTAGAGGGATGTCTATCTGAGTGGGAGTTCATAAGATGAACTTAATTATCCTGAACATAGTCAAAAGATCTTTGCAAATTATGTCGTAGCTCGCGCTTCAGTTCTACTGTTTAGTTATGTTCCTAGAGCAAAAATTTAGTTGAAAGTTGATAGTAGCAATTATGCGGACTAGGTCCGTAAACTGAGGATTGTCCTCATTGCTTCATAGAAGGCTTATGTCCTTAATGCACCGCTCAGTGTGCTGAACCTTGAACGTTGTCTGTGGATGTTGCGAACATCTGACATACACGTTTTGATAACTACATGATAGTTCAGTTAAATGGTTTAGAGTTGAGGCACCGAAGACGTTTTGAAACGTCACGAAACATATGAGATGTTTCGAGGGCTGAAATTGGGATTTCAGGCTCGTGCCCACGTCAAGAGGTATGAGACCTCCGACGATTTTCTTAGCCTGCAAACTAAGGAGAAAAGCTCAATTGTTGAGCTAGTGCTCAGATTGTCTGAGTACAACAATCATTTGAATCAAGTGGGAGTTGATCTTCCAGATAAGATAGTGATGTTTCTCCGAAGTCATTACCACCAAGCTGCTAGAGCTTCGTGATGAACTATAATACATCAGGGACATATATGATGATCCTTGAGATATTCGTGATATTTGACACCACAAAAGTAGAAATCAAGAAGGAGCATCAATTGTTGATGGTTGGTGAAACCACTAGTTTCAAGATGGGCAAGGGCAAGAAGGGATACTTCATGAAACGGCAATTCAGCTGCTGCTCTAGTGAAGAGACCCAAGGTTGAACCCAAACCCGAGACTAAGTGCTTCTGTAATAAGGGGAACAGCCACTGGAGCAGAATTACCCTAGATACTTGGTAGATTAGAAGGCTGGCAAGGTCGATAGAAGTATATTGGATATACATTGTGTTGATGTGTACTTTACTAGTACTCCTAGTAGCACCAGGGTATTAGATACCGGTTCGGTTGCTAAGTGTTAGTAACTCGAAATAAAAGCTACGGAATAAACGGAGACTAGCTAAAGGTGAGCTGACGATATGTGTTGGAAGTGTTTCCAATGTTGATATGATCAAGCATCGCACGCTCCCTCTACCATCAAGATTGGTGTTAAACCTAAATAATTGTTATTTGGTGTTTGCGTTGATCATAGACATGATTGGATTATGTCTATTGCAATACGGTTATTCATTTAAGGGGAATAACGGTTACTCTGTTTATTTGAATAATACCTTCAATGGTCTTGCACCAGAAATGAATGGTTCATTGAATCTCGATCGTAGTGATACACATGTTCATGCCAAAAGATAGTAATGATAGTACCACCTACTTGTGGCACTGCCACGTAAGTCATACCGGTATAAAACGCATGAAGAAGTTCCATGTTGATGGATCTTTGGGCTCACTCGTTTTTGAAAAGTTTGAGACATGCGAACCATGTCTATTGGTGTATATGCATGAAGAAACTCCATGCAAATGGACCGTTTGGACTCACTTGATTTTGAATCACTTGAGACATGCAAATCATACCACATGGGCAAGATGACTGAAAGCCTCATTTTCAGTAAAATGGAACTGGAAAGAAACTTGTTGGAAGTAATACATTTTGATGTGTGTAGTCCAATGAGTGCTGAGGCGTGTAGTGGATATCGTTATGTTCTTACTTCACAGATGATTTGAGTAGATGTTGAGTATATTTACTTGATGAATCACGAGTCTGAATTATTGAAAGGTTCAAGTAATTACAGGGTGAAGTTGAAAGATTGTCGTGACAAGAGGATAAAGTATCTATGATATGATCATAGAGATGAATATCTGAATTACGAGTTTGGCACAGAATTAAGACATTGTGGAAATTGTTTCACAACTGATACAGCCTGGAACACCATAGTGTGATGGTGTGTCCGAACATCAAAACTGCACCCTATTGGATATGATGCATACCATGATGTCTCTTATCGAATTACCACAATAGTTTATGGGTTAGGCATTAGAGACAACCACATTCACTTTAAAAGGGGCACCACGTAATTCCGATGAGATGACACCGTATGAACTATGGTTTAGAGAAACCTAAGCTGTCATTTCTTAAAAGTTTGGGGCTGCGACGCTTATGTGAAAAAGTTTCAGGCTGATAAGCTCGAACCCAAAGCGGATAAATGCATCTTCATAGAATACCCAAAACAGTTGGGTATACCTCCTGTCTCAGATCCGAAAGCAATAAGGGATTGTTTCTAGAATCGGGTCCTTTCTCGAGGAAAAGTTTCTCTCGAAAGAATTGAGTGGGAGGATTGTGGAGACTTGATGAGGTTATTGAACCATCACTTCACTTAGTGTATAGCAGGGCACAAAGAGTTGTTCCTGTGGCACCTACACCAATTGAAGTGGAAGCTTATGATATTGATCATGAGACTTCGGATCAAGTCACTCCCAAACCTCGTAGGACGACAAGGATGCATACTACTTCAGAATGGTACGTAATCCTGTCTTGGAAGTCATGTTGCTAGACAACAATGAACCTACGAGCTGTGGAGAAGCGATGGTGGGCCTGGATTCCGATAAATGGCTCGAGGCCATATAATCCGAGAGAGGATCCATATATGAAAACAAAGTGTAGACTTTGGAAGAATTACTTGATGGTCGTAAGGCTGTTAGGTACATATGGATTTTAAAAGGAAGACGGACAATGATGATAAGTATCACCATTAAGAAAGCTCGACTTGTCATTAAGATGTTTTCCGACAAGTTCAAGGAGTTGACTACGATGAGACTTTCTCACCCGTAGCGATGCTAAGAGTCTGTTGGAATTATATTAGTGATTACTGCATTATTTATGAAATCTTGCAGATAGGATGTCAAAACATTGTTTTCTCAACGATTTTCTTGAGGAAAGGTTGTATGTGATACAACCGGAAGGTTTTGTTAATCCTGAAAGATGCTAATAAGTATGCAAAGCTCCAGCAATCCTTCTAAGGACTGGAGTAAGCATCTCGGAGTTGGAATGTATGCTTTGATGATGATCAAAGATTTTGGGTGTATACAAAGTTTATGAGAAACTTGTATTTCCAAAGAAGTGAGTGGGAGCACTATAGAATTTCTGATGAGTATATGTTGTTGACATATTGTTGATCAGAAATGATGTAGAATTTCTGGAAAGCATATAGGGTTATTTGAAAAGTGTTTTTCAATGGAAAACCTGGATTAAGCTACTTGAGCATTGAGCATCAAGATCTATAAGGATAGATCAAAATGCTTAATAGTACTTTCAAATGAGCACATACCTTGATCTTGAAGGTGTTCAAGATGGATCAGTCAAAGAAGGAGTTCTTGCCTGAGTTGTAAGGTATGAAGTTAAGACTTAAAGCTCGACCATGGCAGAATAGAGAGAAAGGACGAAGGTCGTCCCCTATGCTTAAGACATAGGCTCTACAGTATGCTATGCTGTGTACCGCACCTGAAATGTGCCTTGCCATGAGTCAGTCAAGGGGTACAAGAGTGATCCAAGAATGGATCACAGGACAGCGGTCAAAGTTATCCTTAGTAACTAGTGGACTAAGGAATTTTCTCGATTATGGAGGTGATAAAAGAGTTCGTCGTAAAGGGTTACACCGATGCAAACTTTGACATAATCCAGATTATTCTGAGTAGTAAACTGGATTCGTATAGTAGAACAGTTATTTGGAATAGCTCCAAATGTAGCGTAGTAGTTGCATCTACAAGATGACATAGAAATTTGCGAAGTACATACGGATCTGAAAGATTCAGACCCTTGACTATAACATCTCTCACAAGCATAACATGATCAAACCCAGAACTCATCGAGTGTTAATCACATGGTAATGTGAACTAGATTATTGACTCTAGTAAACTCTTTGGGTGTTAGTCACATGGGGATGTGACCTTGAGTGTTAGTCACATAGCGATGTGAACTGGATTATTAACTCTAGTGCAAGTGGGAGACTGTTGGAAATATGCCCTAGAGGCAATAATAAATTGATTATTATTATATTTCCTTGTTCATGATAATTGTTTATTATCCATGCTAGAATTGTATTGATAGGAAACTCAGATACATGTGTGGATACATAGACAACACCATGTCCCTAGTAAGCCTCTAGTTGACTAGCTCGTTGATCAATAGATGGTTACGGTTTCCTGACCATGGACATTGGATGTCGTTGATAACGGGATCACATCATTAGGAGAATGATGTGATGGACAAGACCCAATCCTAAGCATAGCACAAGATCGTGTAGTTCGTATGCTAAAGCTTTTCTAATGTCAAGTATCATTTCCTTAGACCATGAGATTGTGCAAATCCCGAATACCGTAGGAATACTTTGGGTGTGCCAAACTTCACAACGTAACTGGGTGGCTATAAAGGTACACTACGGGTATCTCCGAAAGTGTCTGTTGGGTTGGCACGAATCAAGACTGGGATTTGTCACTCCGTGTGACGGAGAGGTATCTCTGGGCCCACTCGGTAGGACATCATCATAATGTGCACAATGTGATCAAGGAGTTGATCAAGGGATGATGTGTTACGGAACGAGTAAAGAGACTTGCCGGTAACGAGATTGAACAAGGTATCGGTATACCGACGATCGAATCTCGGGCAAGTATCGTACCGGTAGACAAAGGGAATTGTATACGGGAATGATTAAGTCCTTGACATCGTGGTTCATCCGATGAGATCATCGCGGAACATGTGGGAGCCAACATGGGTATCCAGATCCCGCTGTTGGTTATTGACCGGAGAGTCATCTCGGTCATGTCTGCATGTCTCCCGAACCCGTAGGGTCTACACACTTAAGGTTCGATGACGCTAGGGTTATAAAGGAAGTTTGTATGTGGTAATCGAATGTTGTTCGGAGTCCCGGATGAGATCCCGGACGTCACGAGGAGTCCCGGAATGGTCCGGAGGTAAAGATTTATATATAGGAAATCCTGTTTCGGCCATCGGGACAAGTTTCGGGGTCACCGGTATTGTACCGGGACCACCGGAAGGGTCCCGGGGGTCCACCGGGTGGGGCCACCTGCCCCGGGGGGCCACATGGGCTGTAGGGGGTGTGCCTTGGCCTATATGGGCCAAGGGCACCAGCCCTAAGAGGCCCATGCGCCAAGAGATGAGGGATAGGAAGAGTCCTAAAGGGGGAAGGCACCTCCGAGGTGCCTTGGGGAGGAGGGACTCCTCCTAGCCGCACCCTTCCTTGGAGGAAGGGCCAAGGCTGTGCCTCCCCCCCTCTCCCTTGCCCCTATATATATGTGGGGGGGTGGGAGGGAAGCCATACCAATGTTCTGGTGCAGCCCTCTCCCCTCTCCCAAGTACTTCTCCTCTCCCGTGGTGCTTGGCGAAGCCCTGCAGGATTGCCACGCTCCTCCACCACCACCACGCTGTTGTGCTGCTGCTGGATAGAGTCTTCCTCAACCTCTCCCTCTCTCCTTGTTGGATCAAGGCATGGGAGACGTCACCGGCTGTACGTGTGTTGAACGCGGAGGTGCCGTCCGTTCGGCACTAGGATCTCCGGTGATTTGGATCACGACGAGTACGACTCCATCAACCCCGTTCTCTTGAACGCTTCCGCTTAGCGATCTACAAGGGTATGTAGATGCACTCTCCTTCCCCTCGTTGCTGGTCTCTCCATAGATAGATCTTGGTGACACGTAGGAAATTTTTTGAATTTCTGCTATGTTCCCCAACATATGCTGGTGGGTAAGACTGAGGAAGTGGACATGGCTTTTACCCGCGCACATGGGGTGGCCCGGATCTTAGTGGGCGTTCTGGACATTGATTTTATCCCAAACATGGTTAACTGGTTTTATCGGGAGAGGTGTTTCCTCTTGAGATAGAGTTTGAGGATGCCGAGTTGTTTGCCGATGTGGGTTCTGGGGCTGATATGGACATGCACGAGGGGGATGGTGATGCCGGTGCTCGTGAGGACCCGACTGAGGAGGCAGGACGAGAGAGGGCCAATGGGACTAGTACGGCTACTCAGTTACCTGGTGATGGTTCTGGAGTAGAACCTGCATCGGCCCCGACGGTACCGATGAGTACATTGCGTTTTGGGTCCTTCGAGCCAGCTTCGGCGCCTCCTCGGCTTTGGAGTGACAGGGTTGAGTCTGATGATTGCTTTGAGTGTATGCTTCCTCCTTTGGAGTTTGATGTGGTGGCTAGTCCTGGGATGGTTACGGAGGTGGAGCCTCAGGTGGGTTCGCTTCATACTACTGTGGCTTCGACTAGGGATATTACGATAGGTTCGGAGGTGCTCTCTGGGGAGGGGAGTCTAGGGCAGGTGGCCCCGGCTTCTCCTTCTCGTGGTCTGCTGCAGGTCACACCGGTGAGGCCGGCGTTGGTCGGCAGTGGGGGAGGTAGCCTAGCCTCCTCTCCCACTGCGACGCCGGTACCGGTCGACTTGGCCAGTGCCGGGGTAGCGAGCCCGAGGCAGGAGGCCTCGGCTCCTGCTTCTCCGGTTGGAGCGGTGGCTCTCACGCCGGCGGCTGCGCTGGGGGGAGAGCTGGGGCAGGTGTGTTGGGGAACGTTGCAGAAAACAAAAATTTTACTACTCGTTTCACCAAGATCATCTAGGAGTTCATCTAGCAACGAGTCATCGGATGCATCTACATACCTTTGTAGATGGCGCACGGAAGCGTTCAAAAGAACGATGATGATGTAGTCGTACTCGACGTGATCCAAATCACCGATGACCAGCGCCGAACGGACGGCACCTCCGCGTTCAACACACGTACGGGACGGGAGACGTCTCCTCCTTCTTGATCCAGCAAGGGGGGAAGGAGAGGTTGATGAAGATCCAGCAGCACGACGGCGTGGTGGTGGATGCAGGGCGTCACAGAAGCAGGGCTTCGCCAAGACTACGAGGGAGAGACGTAACGGGGAGAGAGGGAGGCGCCAGGGGCTGGGTTATGATCCCTCCTCTCCCCCCCACTATATATAGGGGTGCCATGGGGGGGCGCCGGCCCTAGTAGATGAGATCTACAAGGGGGGGCGGCGGCCAAGGGGAGGTTTCCCTCCCCCCAAGGCACCTAGGGGTGCCTTCCACCACATGGACTCTTCCATGGTGGAAACCCTAGGCGCATGGGCCTATAGGGGCTGGCGCCCCAGACCACTATGGGCTGGGTTCCCTCCTATTTCAGCCCATGGGGCCCTCCGGGATAGGTGGCCCCACCCGGTGGACCCCCGGGACCCTTCCGGTGGTCCCAGTACAATACCGATAACCCCGAAAGAAACAGCACTTCCTATATATAATTCTTTACCTCCGGACCATTCCGGAACTCCTCGTGACGTCCGGGATCTCATCCGGGACTCCGAACAACATTCGGGTTACTGCATATACATATCTTCACAACCCTAGCGTCACCGAACCTTAAGTGTGTAGACCCTACGGGTTCGGGAGACAAGCAGACATGACCGAGACGACTCTCCAGTCAATAACCAACAGCGGGATCTGGATACCCATGTTGGCTCCCACATGCTCCACGATGATCTCATCGGATGAACCACGATGTCGAGGATTCAATCAACCCCGTACGCAATTCCCTTTGTCAATCGATATGTTACTTGCCCGAGATTCGATCGTCGCTATCCCAATACCTCGTTCAATCTCGTTACTGACAAGTCACTTTACTCGTACCGTAATGCATGATCCCGTGACCAGACACTTGGTCACTCTGAGCTCATTATGATGATGCATTACCGAGTGGGCCCAGCGATACCTCTCCGTCATACGGAGTGACAAATCCCAGTCTTGATCCATGTCAACCCAACAGACACTTTCGGAGATACCCGTAGTCTACCTTTATAGTCACCCAGTTACGTTGTGACGTTTGGTATACCCAAAGCACTCCTACGGTATCCGGGAGTTACACGATCTCATGGTCTAAGGAAAAGATACTTTGACATTGGAAAACTCTAGCAAACGAACTATACGATCTTGTGCTATGTTTAGGATTGGGCCTTGTCCATCACATCATTCTCCTAATGATGTGATCTCGTTATCAATGACATCCAATGTCCATAGTCAGGAAACCATGACTATCTGTTGATCAACGAGCTAGTCAACTAGAGGCTTACTAGGGACATGTTGGTGTCTGTTATTCACACATGTATTACGATTTCCGGATAACAAAATTATAGCATGAATAAAGACAATTATCATGAACAAGGAAATATAATAATAATGCTTTTATTATTGCCTCTAGGGCATATTTCCAACAGTCTCCCACTTGCACTAGAGTCAATAATCTAGTTACATTGTGATGAATTGAACACCCATGGAATTCTGGTGTTGATCATGTTTTTCTCTAGGGAGAGGTTTAGTCAACGGATCTGCTACATTCAGGTCCGTGTGCACTTTACAAATTTCTATGTCTCCATTTTGAACATTTTCACGAATGGAGTTTAAGCGACGCTTGATGTGCCTTGTCTTCTTGTGAAACTTGGGCTCCTTGGCAAGAGCAATAGCTCCAGTGTTGTCACAGAAGAGCTTGATCGGCCCCGACGCATTGGGTATGACTCCTAGGTCGGTGATGAACTCCTTCACCCATATTGCTTCATGTGCTGCCTCCGAGGCTGCCATGTACTCCTCTTCACATGTAGATCCCGCCACGACGCTTTGCTTGCAACTGCACCAGCTTACTGCCCCACCATTCAAAATATACACGTATCCGGTTTGTGACTTAGAGTCATCCAGATTTGTGTCGAAGCTAGCGTCGACGTAACCCTTTACGACGAGCTCTTCGTCACCTCCATAAACGAGAAACATTTCCTTAGTCCTTTTCAGGTACTTCAGGATATTCTTGACCGCTGTCCAGTTTTCCTTGCCGGGATTACTTTGGTACCTTCCTACCAAACTTACGGCAAGGTTTACATCAGGTCTAGTACACAGCATGGCATACATAATAGAACCTATGGCTGAGGCATAGGGGATGACACTCATCTCTTCTATTTCTTCTGCCGTGGTCGGACATTGAGCTGAGCTCAATTTCATACCCTGCAACACAGGCAAGAACCCCTTCTTAGACTGATCCATATTGAACTTCTTCAATATCTTATCAAGGTATGTGCTTTGTGAAAGACCTATGAGGCGTCTCGATCTATCTCTATAGATTTTGATGCCTAACATATAAGCAGCTTCTCCAAGGTCCTTTATTGAAAAACTTTTATTCAAGTAGGCCTTGATGCTGTCCAAGAGTTCTACATCATTTCCCATCAAAAGTATGTCATCTACATATAATATGAGAAATGCTACAGAGCTCCCACTCACTTTCTTGTAAACGCAGGCTTCTCCATAAGTCTGCGTGAACCCAAACGCTTTGATCATCTCATCAAAGCGAATGTTCCAACTCCGAGATGCTTGCACCAGCCCATAAATCGAGCGTTGGAGCTTGCACACCTTGTCAGCATTCTTAGGATCGACAAAACCTTCCGGCTGCATCATATACAATTCTTCCTTAAGGAAACCATTAAGGAATGCCGTTTTGACGTCCATTTGCCATATCTCATAATCGTAGAATGCGGCAATTGCTAACATGATTCGGACGGACTTCAGCTTCGCTACCGGTGAGAAAGTCTCATCGTAGTCAACCCCTTGAACTTGTCGATAACCCTTAGTGACCAGTCGAGCTTTATAGATGGTCACATTACCATCCGCGTCTGTCTTCTTCTTAAAGATCCATTTATTTTCTATGGCTCGCCGTTCGACGGGCAAGTCAGTCAAAGTCCATACTTCGTTTTCATACATGGATCCTATCTCGGATTTCATGGCTTCCAGGCATTTTTCGGAATCCGGGCCCGCCATCGCTTCTTCATAGTTCGAAGGTTCACCGTTGTCTAACAACATGATTTCCAAGACAGGGTTGCCGTACCACTCTGGTGCGGAACGTGTCCTTGTGGACCTTCGAATTTCAGTAGGAGCTTGATCAGAAGTATCTTGATCATTATCATTAACTTCCTCTCTAGTCGGTGCAAGCACCTCAGGAACATTTTCTTGAGTTGCGCCAGTTTCCGGTTCAAGAGGTAATACTTCATCAAGCTCTACTTTCCTCCCACTTACTTCTTTCGAGAGAAACTCTTTCTCTAGAAAGGACCCATTCTTGGCAACAAAGATCTTGCCTTCGGATCTGAGGTAGAAGGTGTACCCAATAGTTTCTTTTGGGTATCCTATGAAGACGCATTTTTCCAACTTGAGTTCGAGCTTCTTAGGTTGAATTTTCTTCACATAAGCATCGCATCCCCAAACTTTTAGAAATGACAGCTTAGGTTTCTTCCCAAACCATAATTCATACGGTGTCGTCTCAACGGATTTCGACGGAGCCCTATTTAAAGTGAATGCGGCAGTCTCTAAAGCATAGCCCCAAAAAGATAGTGGTAAATCGGTAAGAGACATCATAGATCGCACCATATCTAATAGAGTGCGATTACGACGTTAGGACACACCGTTACGCTGAGGTGTTCCAGGCGGCGTGAGTTGTGAAACTATTCCACATTTTCTTAAGTGCGTGCCAAATTCATGACTCAAGTATTCTCCTCCACGATCTGATCGTAGAAACTTGATTTTCCTGTCACGTTGATTTTCAACCTCACTCTGAAATTCCTTGAACTTTTCAAAGGTTTCAGACTTGTGTTTCATTAAGAAGATATACCCATACCTACTTAAATCATCAGTGAGGGTGAGAACATAACGATAGCCACCGCGAGCCTCAACACTCATTGGACCGCACACATCAGTATGTATGATTTCCAATAAGTCGGTTGCTCGCTCCATTGTTCCTGAGAACGGAGTCTTGGTCATTTTACCCATAAGGCATGGTTCGCATGTGTCAAATGATTCATAATCAAGAGACTCTAAAAGTCCATCTGCATGGAGCTTCTTCATGCGTTTGACACCTATGTGACCAAGGCGGCAGTGCCACAAGTATGTGGGACTATCATTATCAACCTTACTTCTTTTGGTACTCACATTATGAACATGTGTAGCATCACGTTCGAGATTCATAAAGAATAAACCATTCACTATAGGAGCATGACCATAAAACATATCTCTCATAAAAATGGAACAACCATTATTTTCAGATTTAAAAGAGTAGCCATCTCGAATTAAACGAGATCCCGATACAATGTTCATGCTCAAAGCTGGCTCTAAATAACAATTATTAAGGTTTAAAACTAATCCTGAAGGGAGATGCAGAGGCAGCGTGCCGACGGCGATCACATTGACCTTGGAACCATTCCCGACGCGCATCGTCACCTCGTCCTTTGCCAGTTTCCGCTTATTCCGCAGCCCCTGCTTTGAGTTACAAATGTGAGCAACTGCACCGGTATCAAATACCCAGGAGCTACTACGGGCACTAGTAAGGTACACATCAATTACATGTATATCACATATACCTTTTGTTTTGCCGGCCTTCTTATCCGCTAAGTACTTAGGGCAGTTCCGCTTCCAGTGACCGCTTCCCTTGCAATAAAAGCACTCAGTCTCGGGCTTGGGTCCATTCTTTGGCTTCTTCCCGGCAGCTTGCTTGCCAGGCGCGGCAACCTCCTTGCCGTCCTTCTTGAAGTTCTTTTTACCCTTGCCTTTCTTGAACTTAGTGGTTTTATTGACCATCAACACTTGATGTTCCTTCTTGACTTCTACCTCCGCTGATTTCAGCATTGAGAACAACTCAGGGATGGTCTTTTGCATCCCCTGCATGTTTAAGTTCATCACGAAGCTCTTGTAGCTTGGTGGAAGCGACTGGAGGATTCTTTCAATGACCGCATCATCCGGGAGATTAACTCCCAGCTGAGACAAGCGGTTATGCAACCCAGACATAGTGAGTATGTGCTCACTGACAGAACTATTTTCCTCCATCTTACAGCTGAAGAATTTATCGGAGACTTCATATCTATCGATCCGGGCATGAGCTTGAAAAACCATTTTCAGCTCTTCGAACATCTCGTATGCTCCATGTCTCTCAAAACGTTTTTGGAGCCCCGGCTCTAAGCTGTAAAGCATGCCGCACTGAACGAGGGAGTAGTCGTCAACACGTGTCTGCCAGCCGTTCATAACGTCTTGGTTCTGTGGGACGGGAGGATCACCTAGCGGTGCTTGTAGGACATAATCTTTCTTGGCAGCTATGAGGATGATCCTCAAGTTCCGGACCCAGTCCGTATAGTTGCTGCCATCGTCTTTCAGCTTGGTTTTCTCTAGGAACGCGTTGAAGTTGAGGACTACGTTGGCCATTTGATCTACAAGACATATTGCAAAGATTTTAGACTAAGTTCATGATAATTAAGTTCATCTAATCAAATTATTAATGAACTCCCACTTAGATTAGACATCCCTCCAGTCATCTAAGTATTACATGATCCGAGTTAACTAGACCGTGTCTGATCATCACGTGAGACGGACTAGTCAACGTCGGTGAACATCTTCATGTTGATCGTATCTTCTATACGACTCATGCTCGACCTTTCGGTCTTCTGTGTTCGGAGGCCATGTCTGTACATGCTAGGCTCGTCAAGTCAACCTAAGTGTTTGCATGTGTAAATCTGTCTTACACCCGTTGTATGTGAACGTCTGAATAAAACACCCGATCATCACGTGGTGTTTTGAAACAGCGAACTGTCGCAACGGTGCACAGTTAGGGGGAACACTTCTTGAAATTATTATGAGGGATCATCTTATTTACTACCGTCGTTCTAAGTAAACAAGATGCAAAACATGATAAACATCACATGCAATCAAATAATAAACGTGACATGATATGGCCAATATCACATAGCTCCTTTGATCTCCATCTTGGGGCTCCATGATCATCTTGTCACCGGCTTGACACCATGATCTCCATCATCATGATCTCCATCATCGTGTCTCCATGAAGTTGCTCGCCAACTATTACTTCTACTACTATGGCTAACGCGTTTAGCAATAAAGTAAAGTAATTTACATGGCGTTTCTCAATGACACGCGGGTCATATAAAAGAATAAAGACAACTCCTATGGCTCCTGCCGGTTGTCATACTCATCGACATGCAAGTCGTGATTCCTATTACAATAGCATGAACATCTCATACATCACATATAGATCATTCATCATTCATCACAACTTTGGCCATATCATATCACAAACCACTTGCTGCAAAAACAAGTTAGACGTCCTCTAATTGTTGTTGCAAGTTTTACGTGGCTGAATTAGGGTTCTAGCAAGAACGTCTTCTTACCTACGTTAAAGCCACAACGTGATTTGTCAACTTCTATTTACCCTTCATAAGGACCCTGTTCATCAAATCCGCTCCAACTAAAGTGGGAGAGACAGACACCCGCCAGCCACCTTATGCAACTAGTGCATGTTAGTCGGTGGAACCGGTCTCACGTAAGCGTACGTGTAAGGTTGGTCCGGGCCGCTTCATCCCACAATACCGCTGAAGCAAGAAAAGACTAGTAACGGCAAGAAAGTTGACAAATCTACGCCCACAACAAATTGTGTTCTACTCGCGCAAGAAGAACTACGCATAGACCTAGCTCATGATGCCACTGTTGGGGAACGTTGCAGAAAACAAAAATTTTCCTACTCGTTTCACCAAGATCATCTAGGAGTTCATCTAGCAACGAGTCATCGGATGCATCTACATACCTTTGTAGATGGCGCACGGAAGCGTTCAAAAGAACAGTGATGATGTAGTCGTACTCGACGTGATCCAAATCACCGATGACCAGCGCCGAACGGACGGCACCTCCGCGTTCAACACACGTACGGGACGGGAGACGTCTCCTCCTTCTTGATCCAGCAAGGGGGGAAGGAGAGGTTGAATAAGATCCAGCAGCACGACGGCGTGGTGGTGGATGCAGGGCGTCACAGAAGCAGGGCTTCGCCAAGACTACGAGGGAGAGACGTAACGGGGAGAGAGGGAGGCGCCAGGGGCTGGGTTATGATCCCTCCTCTCCCCCCCCACTATATATAGGGGTGCCATGGGGGGGCGCCGGCCCTAGTAGATGAGATCTACTAGGGGGGTGGCGGCCAAGGGGAGGTTTCCCTCCCCCCCCAAGGCACCTAGGGGTGCCTTCCACCACATGTACTCTTCCATGGTGGAAACCCTAGGCGCATGGGCCTATAGGGGCTGGCGGCCCAGCCCACTATAGGCTGGGTTCCCTCCTATTTCAGCCCATGGGGCCCTCCGGGATAGGTGGCCCCACCCAGTGGACCCCCGGGACCCTTCCGGTGGTCCCGGTACAATACCGATAACCACGAAACTTGTCCCGATGCCCGAAACAGCACTTCCTATATATAATTCTTTACCTCCGGACCATTCCGGAACTCCTCGTGACGTTCGGGATCTCATCCGGGACTCCGAACAACATTCGGGTTACTGCATATACATATCTTCACAACCCTAGCGTCACCGAACCTTAAGTGTGTAGACCCTACGGGTTCGGGAGACAAGCAGATATGACCGAGACGACTCTCCAGTCAATAACCAACAGCGGGATCTGGATACCCATGTTGGCTCCCACATGCTCCACGATGATCTCATCGGATGAACCACGATGTCGAGGATTCAATCAACCCCGTACGCAATTCCCTTTGTCAATCGATATGTTACTTGCCCGAGATTCGATCGTCGGTATCCCAATACCTCGTTCAATCTCGTTACTGATAAGTCACTTTACTCGTACCGTAATGCATGATCCCGTGACCAGACACTTGGTCACTCTGAGCTCATTATGATGATGCATTACCGAGTGGGCCCAGCGATACCTCTCCGTCATACGGAGTGACAAATCCCAGTCTTGATCCATGTCAACCCAACAGACACTTTCGGAGATACCCGTAGTCTACCTTTATAGTCACCCAGTTACGTTGTGACGTTTGGTATACCCAAAGCACTCCTACGGTATCCGGGAGTTACACGATCTCATGGTCTAAGGAAAAGATACTTTGACATTGGAAAACTCTAGCAAACGAACTATACGATCTTGTGCTATGTTTAGGATTGGGTCTTGTCCATCACATCATTCTCCTAATGATGTGATCTTGTTATCAATGACATCCAATGTCCATAGTCAGGAAACCATGACTATCTGTTGATCAACGAGCTATTCAACTAGAGGCTTACTAGGGACATGTTGGTGTCTGTTATTCACACATGTATTACGATTTCCGGATAACACAATTATAGCATGAATAAAGACAATTATCATGAACAAGGAAATATAATAATAATGCTTTTATTATTGCCTCTAGGGCATATTTCCAACAAGGTGGCCGTGGCTCTCCCCTCCTCCCCGGTAATCGGGCGGACTGCTTCTCCTACGAGTTCCTCGTCTGCGGTCAGGAGGACCGCACTGTCGACGACTCCCACGCTTCGCTCTGAGCCGGTGGGCGGGGCAGGAGGAGGGACTGGGCAGGTGGCCCCAGTCGTCCCGTCTCTTGTCCTACCCGCCGGGCACTTGTCCAAGGGCATTGGGAGCCCGCGGCCTCCTCATTCACGAGAGGAGGTTATTGCCTTTGGCGGGTTCCCAGACCCGGTCTTGACGGGGAGACGGATGAGTGCTCGCGTTATGGACCTTCCGGAGGTGGACGATATGCAGCAGCGGTGCGCTATGAGGGCGGCCAAGCTTCAAGATGCTGCGATATCTTCTGGTATGTCCGTTAACATATCTAATTCTTTATTGCATTATGCTCCTGAGGAGATTATTAATAATGCAAACCAGTTAGGAGTTTCACTAGGCGCTACTGATAATGAAATTTCCAATTCGGTGAATGATATGTTAGATTTAGAGGCGGAGAGGGCCTTAGAGACTATTCGTTATCTTGCTGCGGTCAAACCCATGAACGATGAGGAAATTGATGCGTTAGGGGTTAGAGTGCTAAATTACCTATGTGCGGATCTAGCACCTTCTAATCAGGAGTCTGAGGGCGATGATGAGCCCTTAGATGATGTAGCTGTCGGTTCCGTTCAGCCCGGTTATGAGGACCAGATGACGGAGCCCACTAAACCTAAGCGTAAGTGGAAACGAAAGATTTATCCTGATTCTGCAGTGCGTAGGAGTGCTAGGATTCGGACTGCTAAAAAATTCCATGATGAACTATGAAAGGAATCTTTTGGAATAGCAGAGGTCTGAAGGACTTGGCTAAAAGAAGATTTCTTGCTGAAGCTTCTCTGGAACATCGGTTAGATTTTATTGCTTTGTCGGAAACTGGTAGGGAGAATTTTGCGCCGCAGTTTCTTTCCTCTCTTGTGGGTGGTATTTATTTCGACTGGCATTGTCTCCCGCCACGAGGTAGATCGGGAGGTATCTTACTGGGTGTGAGGTGTGATTCCCTTGAAGTCCGGAGTGTAGTAATGGGTGACTTCGTGGTCAAGTTTCGAGTTAGGTCTAAAGTTGATGGGTTCAAATGGGCTTTGGTAGCGGTCTATGGTGCCGCACAACCCGAGCTTAAACTAGAGTTTTTGGCGGATCTTGTTCGGATCTGTGGGTCCGAACAGCTTCCGATGTTGGTCGGGGGTGATTTCAATATCATTAGGAGGAGAGAGGAGAAAAATAATGATAACTTTGACGGCAGGTGGTCGTTTATGTTCAATACCATTATTGAAAGCTTAGATCTAAGGGAGATAGAGCTTTTTGGTAGAAAGTTTACCTGGGCTAATGCTCTGCCAAACCCGACGTATGAAAAGCTTGATCGGGTTCTCGCCAGCATGGAGTGGGAACAGAAGTTCCCTCTTGTTACGGTGCAAGCTCTCACGCGGGAAATCTCCGATCACACACAATTGTTCGTTGACTCAGGGGAGCCGAACCATATGGGAAACAAAAACACCTTCTCATTTGAGATGGCCTGGTTCGAACGCGAGGGGTTCTTAGACATCATAGCTAGGGAGTGGGCCAAGGGTGTTGGAGGAAGGACGGCGGTCGAGCGCTGGCAGAATAAAATTAGGCATTTGAGAAGTTTCTTACGGGGTTGGGCTAAGCACCTCAGTGGGGTGTATAAGATTGAGAAGGATAGGCTCCTCTCTCTTGTACAGGCTTTGGACGTAAAAGCCGAATCCGCGATGTTGCTGCCCGCCGAGCTCCAGGTTAAAAATGAGGTGGAGAAGAGGCTGAAAGAACTTCTCCGCGAATAAGAATTGAAATGGGCTTTGCGTGCCAAGGTCCGCAAAGTAGTCCAAGGGGACGCGAACACTCAATTCTTTCACCTCATTGCTAATGGTAAGCACAGAAAGAAGCGGATCTTTCAGCTTGAGCAGGATGAGGGCACTATTTTAGGTCAGGATAATCTCAAAACCTATATTACCGAATACTATAGGCAGTTATTTGGACTGCCGGAGGACAATTGTGTGTCCCTCGATGAGTCCAGAATCGAGGACGTGCCTCAATTGTCTGCTGCTGATAATGATATCCTGGTTGCCCTGTTCTCAGAAAAGGAGGTGTTAGATGCTATTGCACAAATGAAAAATAATAAGGCTCCCGATCCGGATGGGTTCCCGGCCGAGTTCTATAAAAAGTGCTGGCACATTATTAAGGGGGATTTACTACCGATGTTTCATGATTTATTCTCTGGACAGCTTCATTTATTTCACTTGAATTTTGGAACTATCACATTGCTCCCGAAGAAAACGGATGCTGTGAGGATTGAGCAGTTCAGACCGATCTGCCTCCTCAATGTTAGTTTCAAAATCTTCACCAAGGTCGGGACTAATAGGATCACACAGATTGCGCAGTCTGTGGTGCAGCAATCCCAAACTGCTTTCATGCCGGACAGGAACATCCTTGAAGGGGTGGTTGTTCTTCATGAAACGCTCCATGAAATTCATTCCAAAAAATTAGATGGAGTAATTTTTAAGGTGGATTTCGAAAAAGCGTACGATAAGGTTAAGTGGCCATTCCTCCAACAGGCACTGCGTATGAAAGGTTTTGATGAAGCCTGGCGCCGACAGGTCGAGTCATTTACGCAAAAAGGGAGTGTGTGGGAATTAAAGTGAATGACGACATAGGTCATTACTTCCAGACACATAAAGGCCTAAGACAAGGAGATCCGATGTCCCCTATCCTGTTTAACATTGTGGTGAATATGTTAGCAATTTTGATAGGAAGGGCTAAGGAGAATGGTCAAGTGGGCGGGTTGGTACCTCATCTTGTTGAGGGAGGTGTTTCCATCCATCAGTACGCCGATGATATAATCATCTTTATGGATCATGATTTGGCCAAGGCGAGAAATATGAAGCTAGTGTTATGCCTATTTGAACAATTGACTGGGTTAAAGATTAATTTTCATAAGAGCGAGTTGTTCTGCTTTGGTCGAGCCAAAGACGACCAGGAGTCTTACAGGCAATTGTTTGGGTGCGAGTTGGGGAGTTTACCCTTCTCTTACCTTGGTATTCCGATTCACCATCGTAGGCTTACAAACAGAGAATGGAAGTGCATCGAGGATCGATTTGAGAAAAAACTGAGTTGTTGGAAGGGTAAGCTCATGTCATACGGAGGCCGCTTGATATTGATTAATTCGGTGCTCACGAGTATGCCTATGTTTCTCTTATCTTTCTTTGAGGTCCCAGTTGGTGTTAGGAAACGACTGGACTTCTATCGGTCGCGTTTCTTTTGGCAGGGTGATGAACTTAAAAGAAAATACCGGCTTGCTAAATGGGACATCATCTGTAGACTGAAAGACCAAGGGGGTCTTGGTATTGAAAATTTGAAGTTAAGAACAGATGCCTTCTTAGTAAGTGGTTGTGGAAGCTGTCTTCCGGGACTGAGGCCATGTGGGCGCAGATCCTCCGCAACAAGTACCTCCAGACTAAAACATTGTCCCAGGTTGCAGTCAGGCCGACTGATTCACCTTTCTGGAAAGGACTAATGAAAGTCAAACAATCTATGTTCAATATGACAAGATTTGTTATTGGAAACGGTACAAGTACACGTTTCTGGGAGGATACTTGGCTTGGTGAATCACCTTTAGCCATTCAATATCCGTCTTTATATCGGATTGCTCAACGACATGAGGTGTTCGTGGCAACGGTATTCCAATCTGTCCCCCTTAATATTCAGTTTCGACGGTCGCTAGCGGGCAATCGTTGGGAAGAATGGCTCCATCTAGTTAGGAGACTGATGGAGGTTCAACTTTCTCACCAACCCGATATATTGCGCTGGAAGTTGACTAGCTCTGGAGTATTTACAGTTAAATCAATGTATATTGATGTTATTAATTCGAATGCTATTCCAACTTTCAAGTATGTTTGGGTTGTCAAAGTTCCTTTAAAAATTAAAGTGTTTATGTGGTTTGTCCATAAACAAGTTATTTTAACAAAGGACAACTTGATTAAACGCAATTGGACAGGACCTACTAGGTGTTGTTTCTGTGATCGGGATGAGACGATTAAGCATTTATTCTTTGATTGCCCGTTGGCCAAAGTTCTTTGGCGGACGATCCATATTGCTTTTAATATGACTCCACCGACTTCGGTCAATGCTTTATTTGGGACATGGCTTAATGGGGTTGAGCCTGCATTAGCAAGACATATTCGGGTTGGAGTTTGCGCTTTGTTATGGACTATCTGGAATTGCAGAAATGATTTGGTTTTTAACAGAACATCACAGATTCATTTTTGCAGGTTATTTTCCGAGCTACGGCACTGATCCGTTCGTGGTCGCTACTCACTCTGATGGAGGCCAGGGAGCATTTGGTTACTGGATCTATCCGTTGGGAGATGGTAGCTCGGGATATCTTCAACCGGTTTGGATGGCGGTCATGTAATAGGATAGGCAATTAGTTTCCCTATCTATTTTTAGCCAGCCGGTTGTGGCATCTTTTTCGGGCTAGTTTGTGTATCTAGCCGTCTGTCGCTCTGTGTGAGCTGCATTTATCCTTTGCTTTTGTCTGGCTGGAGACTGTGGAACCTTGTTGGCACTTTTTGTTATTTGGTTAATAAGATGGCCGTATGCATCATTCTGATGCAGAGGCCGGGGAGATCCCCTTTTCGAAAGAAAAAAAATCCTGCTCGTCAACAACGGAGGCCGGCTAGCAATCTTCAGTCCCACCTAGTGGGGCAAAATTTCGTGTTTTGACCCTTTTTGCAAACAAAATCGGGATCTGACCCCGGTTCGAAAAAAATTCGGGATCTGACCCTTTTGCCTACCGCTGGGCTACACGGCGGTAGGCCTGTGCATGCTACCGCCAAAGGGATCGGCGGTAGCCCACTTATCCACGTCAGCCCCAAGTAAACGGAACCATCTCCTGCCGTCCACCCTACCGCCAGAGCCCACGGCGGTAGGCTGTGTAATCCTACCGTTGTAGGCTCTGGCGGTAGGAGCTGAAACCTTATAAACCCACGCGGCCGGCTCGTGGGGCCCATCCACGAACCCGCCCCCATCTTCTTCCCCTAGCCGCGGGGCGGCGCAAGAACAGAGAGCACAAGCTCTCTCTCATCCCCTCCACTCCCCCCCTCCGATCTCCTTCATTTGGGCACCATTTTTGCGGATCGAGATGGCTCCAAAACGGGAAAAGTAAGCTCTCTCAATCCCTCCAATTAGTTCTACTTGAAACGCTTTCAATTTGATGCATTATTTGGTGCAAACAAATCTATCTTTTTACTTTGTTTTTATCCTAGGATTGCTTAGGTTGATTATATATGATGTATATAGTTGAATATAAACTCTAATAACTAGTTGTGGAGATTATGTGTAGTTTTGATATGAACCCTAGTTCATCACGAAGGTAGTTGGAGATTAACATTATTTTTGAACAAGTGGTGATGTGATTGATGTTGGAGGGGTTGTAAGTAGTTGCTTACATGTGATTGAAATATGTATATGCGTTTTTTTGAACAAATGGTCATATGATGGATTTTGATGAATGATGTATATGCAATTTTCTAATTGTTTCAATATACGATAAATGATGAATGTTGGTGAATAATTTATTTACATTGATCATTTATATTGGTTGAATATATGATAAATGATGAATGTTGGTTGAATATGATTCATTTATATTTGGACTTGATATGTTCATGTTTGTTCAAAATGATACAAGTTGGTTGAAAATGACATCATTTCTAATTGTTTAATTGTTATAGGCGGCCACCCCTTGCGCCAGAAATCGGTGTGAAGTACATGATGCTTGATCATGCTTTCGACAACGGTCACCGCGCCCGTTTTATGGAGAACGGAGTGGTAATGTCTATCGTCAATTTGATGTATTGTTTATTATGACAAAATTAGTTACTAACAATTCCGTTTACATTCTGACAGATGCTCCCCCATTGCGGATGAGGGGCCACACGAAGGTTGTGCAGATGCAGTACGACGAGCGCTACACTCTGTATTTCAGGAGAGCACGGATGTTGGGTTTCGTTCTTTAGTTCAAAAGGCAGCCACCGATGCTCATGCACTCGGCTCTTACGGCATTGATCGACCGGTGGCGCCCCGAGACGCACAATTTCCATCTCACTTGTGGTGAGATGACAGTGAATCTCGAGGACTTCGGCATGATCACGGCCCTGCCCATCGAGGGCCATGCTCTGACTGGGCGAGTGGAGAGGGCCAACTGGCAGGAGAGGGTGATCGCCCTGATCGGCGACTGCCCTCCCATGAAGGGGAACAGAACATCCGGTGTGCGGCTCAAGTGGTTCCTGGAGAACCGGTCCGTTTGCCCGCAAGATGCCGATCAGCGGACCGTGGAGCAGTACGCGAGGGCCTATTTGTGGTACCTTCTGACGGAGGTCGTCTTTCCAGACTGCTCGGGGGATTGCGCCCTATGGATGTATCTCGGATTCCTGGAGGACTGGGATGCGGGGTACAGCTGGGGGTCCGCCGGCCTAGCTTACCTATACCGCTCGGTAAGATAAATATCTCAATACTCATTTTTCGATCTACGTATGCTGTTTGAGGTTGTGCTATATGATCATGATCACTTCATGTTTGCAGCTGGATGACGTGACGTAGAGGACCGAAGATACCTCTGCGTGTGTGGATTTGTTTGGGCCCTTTCAATTTGGATGTGGGAGCGGTTACCGGTCGGCCGTCCAGAGAGAGTTCGCTCACGTGCATGGACGGATTATGGTGAAGAAGGTGATAGTGCTCGCTACCCGACCGTCGCTTACGCCTGGGACAAGGTGAAGGTCTACACGAGCAAGGCCACTACCCTGTATAAGCTCTTCAGCAACGAGCTGGACAACCTATCAGATTTCCAGGTATACCAAGTAGCTTATCAATCGTTCCGCAACTTTCATTCTTCTTAACGATCCTTTTGTAGGTGAACTGGTTTCCGTACCGTGACAGAGAATGGGGGTTCGAGCTCAACTCGATGTGCAAGGAGGATCGGCTTGCCTGGCGGTGCATTGTGCCCTTGATATGTGTGTATGCCGTCGAGTGGCACTTACCACAGCGTGTGGCCACACAGTTTGGGATCTTGCAACATACCCCACCGGGTAAACCCACAAACACCGGCGGCTCCGACCTTCACTGGTGAGGACATTGTTCTCTACTTGATGTGTTTTCGTTTATGTTTGACGTTGTCATGACGTCCGTTGCTTCCTGTGCCTTGCAGGAAGAGTAGAAAGAATTGTCAGTCCATCACAGACTGGGGGCACGAGCACCAGGAGTACGTGAAAATGTGGGACGAGAGAAGTTATCGCAAAGACAGCGAGAGGAGAGTGGTTCACTAGGACACCTACCGTGAACGCCACCTGAAGTGGTATGACGATGGTGTCAAGTACCGTGTACGCCTGAGGCCGCAGTGGACGGAAGACGATATCTCCGAATTGGAGGAGGATGACAGCGAGGACGAAGCTTACCGTGGCCGGCTCAGAGATCTCGAAGGTGATTTCAGAGAGTATGCACCCCTGATGAACAGAGTGGTAAGTGGTGTTCTCATTTGTTTTGAGCCATGAGCGATTTTGAGCCTTTAACATATTGGTTACATGTGCAGGCTTCAGAGCTCAACAGAAGCATTATCGATGGCTCGAACGCGCTTTCATATGAAGCCGGAACCGTGGAATCCAACACCAAAATGAGGGATACAATGAAGGTAACATCGAGCTCCTTAGCCATGTTATACTATTGCAGAAGCTTGAGTTGATCCTTATTATGTTTTTGGTTGTTCACTATTGCAGAAGTTCATCACCCGTTGTCGTAAGATAGTGGGTATGCTTGGGTGCGCTCACGCGGCCAACGTCCATGATCCTGCTCATGAAGGGTCCATGCGTGCCATTGCTTCATCAAGCCACGCCGGCGGAGCTTCCTCTACTCATGTTGCCTCGTCACCCCGCGTTGTTGAGCAGCAAGAGGAAGAAGAAACAGAGGACGACGAAGAAGAGGAGGAGGAGGACGCAGAAGAAGAGGAGGAGGAGGACGCAGAAGAAGAGGAGGAGGAGGACGCAGAGGAGTACGATGACAATGACGGGCCTCAACCGACGCAGCCAAGCCAGGGGAAGAGGGTATCTCATCCACACCAAGATATTTTGAGCCCATCCCCGTTTCAGAAACCGGTTCCTCGTCGTCGCACGAAGAAGCCAGACGAAACCCGCTCAAAGAGAAACGACGACCGTACCGCTAAGAGGAGCAGGAGCAAGTGACCACTCGTGTTGGTGATGTCATTTAGTACAACTAGTTGTGAGCAAGAACTTGTATGCTATGCTAGTGATGTCTATTTGGTACTTTCAAGCTTTGTTGGTGATGTCGAATTGCTACTTTCAAACTATGTTCAAACTATTTGAAATGTTAATTTGCTATCTACAATGTGTGCGATCATCCTATTTTGAATTACAAACAATATTTGTTGTGATGTTTATTTATTTTTGATTGATAAGACAAAGAACCAGTTTAGAAGTTAACTGGCACATACCCTACCGCCGAATGGGACGGCGGTAGGTGTAGACATCCTACTGCCAGGAACTTTGGCGGTAGGTTGTGGTACCCTACCGCCAACGGGTCATGGTTTCTTTGTCACAGAACAGAAGGCATGTGTGTAGGACCCTACCGCCAAGGCACGTGGCGGTAGGTTGGGGTACCCTACCTCCAGCGAAAACGCCATCTTCGTCACAGTATCGAAGGCACAGCCTACGGCACTACCGCCGAGCCTTCTGGCGGTAGCCTTAGCTGGACTACCGCCACGTCCTGTGGCGGTACGACCGTTACGCTGCGTGGCCTCACACAACGGGGCTGACGGCGGCCGCCGTTAACCTACCGCCGCTCCCCGTGGCGGTAGCCTGTACAAGCCTACCGCCATGATCTACGGCGGTAGCGAAAGGGTCAAATCTCAAAAAAGTTCGAACCGGGGTCAGATCCCGATTTTGTTTGCAAAAAGGGTCAAAACACGAAATTTGGCCACCTAGTGGTGGCAACCTAACTCATATGGCTTCCAACCGAGCTAGGTAACAGTAACTGAATCCATCACCAACATTAGCTAGTGTCACTTAACCTGCGGCCAAGGGAACCACAAATTAAAAAAAATCTAGCCATTGACAATGAATTTCTAGGTACAGAAGCAAGCAAACCAGTAGCTCCAATTTATAGATAGCTAACTTAGCTAATTAACAGTAACTTAGCTAGGCCATCTCGTACAAGAGTTGAAATACTTTGTCTTTGAAGAGCGGGAGCTCATTCTCATGAAGGCTGATAGAAGTCAGAATAGGGTTGCAGATTTCCTAGCTAAATTTTCGCGCTCGGAGCATATAACCGACTTGTGGTTACAGGATGCCCCCGAGAATCTCCTAAGCCTTTTCGCTATGGATTGTAAAACTATTCGTTAATCAATAATGCTCCCAATCTTTACACACAAAAAAAACAGTAACTGAACTCCTTCCCCACTTTTAGTTGGTGTTTGCTTAAGCTCCAACCGGGAGCACAGAGTAAACATTCTGGTTGCTGGAGATAAACTACAGAAACTGAATGTGATAGTGCACGTCAATTCCAGATGATGATACAGATGTGTACCTGGATGTGGCAGTGGTGTGCTTCATACAATGTGAAGGAGATGACCATGACTGTGACCCAGTACGCGGTGCCGCAGGAAGAGCTCAGCAGGCCAGGGACAAGAAACGTTCCGCTCGATAGGCCCCCGCGTCGCCCCCCGCTCGTGCGACTCGGGTGGCTCCCCAACCCTAGCCGCCGCCGGGGCCTAGCTCATCTTCCTCCCTTCCTCCCGCCGCCGCCGGAGGACGCCGCTGGTTTGCGCCCGGAAGACGATGGCGGTGGCGGGGGCCCTTCCTCCCTCCCGCGTCTCAGGGGTGGCGGGGCCCCAACATGCGTGGAGGTGCGGCCGATCTAGAAGCGACGGTGATGACTTCGACGGCGGCGGCGGTCGGCCCGGCCTCGGGCAACGGGCGGCTCCTTGCGGCAGCTGGCCTGGATCGGGCGGTGGCGCGATGCGGTCTTCGGCAGTATGTCATCTGGCCTTAGATCGGCGACGGCGTCGAGGGCCTGGTGGACTGCATGGCGACACCTCCGGCAGATCTGTTTTGGCCGGTGTAGCTAGTGGTGGTGGTCATCTTCTTCGTCGGAGGTGGCCGGCCAGAGGCTTGGTGATCGGATCTCGAGATCCATCATCTAGTCCCGGCTGCGAGTTGGGGAGACATGGTTACCGGTGAAAACCGAGCCGACGGCAGACGATGGCGGCGTTCTACGCCGTTACCTTGCTGAAGGCATCGTCGCGTAACTACTGTCGACCCACTTGTGTTGCTCCGGAGAAAACCCTAGGTTCTGGTGTTCCAGATCGGACGATGGCGGCACTGCGGTGTCGTTTCTCTCTTGGGAGCATCGTTTGTGGAGCAGCGCTGAAAGCAGAGGCAGGAGGTGGAGTGGCTTCATCTTACACGGAGCTTCGATGGAGATGTCAAGTCATGCCTGACCGACAGGTGCTACGCTTTGTCATGCCTAATCGGCAGGTGCTACGCATGACAGATATTCCAAAGACTTCAAGTTGTGTCGGCTGGTGCTACTTGACAGCATGGTGCTGAGGTGTATCAGTGGTAACTGCGACGTGCTAAGCTGTTTGCGCGCAGGGAGGAGGTGCCGTTGGGCGCCGTGGTGGCGTCGACGATAGCTGGACTGAGCAAAGTTGATGCATCAGTACAGTTCTGAAGATGGAGCGGTGGCAGTTGGCGGCGCGGCCTCTGAGAGCACGCTGGACCGGTGAGTGAAGCATACCCGGCAGGCGTCCTGGATGGGAGCTCATGTCTTAGATGTTAGGTTTGGCTGCGAGGTCTGTTTGGTATTAGGCCCACACTATCAGCATCCCTTCATCAATTGGATAGGAGTAGCAACAGATGTTGCGTAGACGGTGGCTTTAATCTTACTGTTGTATTACTTTGTCGGGTCTTGTGTGAACAATTAATAAAATGGCTGCATGCATTATCCAAATGCAGAGGCCGGGGGTCTTCTTTTTTTTTACGAAAAGGAAGAGCTCAGCAAGTCAGTCCGTTAAAGGGGCTAGTCTAAAGTCTGCTCCTGATAAACCACGTTACACATTTCGCTTGTGGATTTTCACGGTTTCCAAAGGTTTGCTCTATGCAAGAAAGGCATTACCAACATAGAGATGAATCAAAGCTCATGGAAAACATAGAGAGGGAACAGATGGGCACACAATTTACAGCATGAAAATGGAGAACCACACAAGAAAGCCACCAGCAGCAGTAAGGCATCAGTAGAATGCGGAGTCGTACCATGCAACCTGTTGGGAGTGCCACCTTGCTCGTCAACAATGGAAGCCGGTTAGCAATCTTCAGTCCCCACCTGTTGGAGACAGCCTAACTGAAGTATCTTCCAGCCGAGCAAGGTGACAGTTACTGATGCGCCCATTTAACCAGTGGTAAATTTGACAATTTTGATCTGTGGATGAAATCATTTCACAAAAAGCATTGCTTTTAAAAAAAGTTCACTCATCTGACCTTTTTGAGTGGCGCCCGACACGAAGGCGCCACACTACACTGTGCAACGCCTGACAGATAGGCGCCACACGCCTGGCCAGCGTCGCATCCCGGACCGCCTAAAAATTACTAAGTCAGTGTGCAGCGCCTGAGAGTTAGACGCCACACTATATAGTGTAGCTCCTAGCCTCTAGTCGTTGCACTAGTGGTTGCCTATAAAATTAAGCAACCACTAGTGCAACGCCTAGAGGCTAGGCGCTACACTGTATAGTGTGACGCCTAGCTCTCAGGCGCTGCATACTACTTAGTAATT
This sequence comes from Triticum dicoccoides, assembly GCF_002162155.2. Lineage (NCBI taxonomy): Eukaryota > Viridiplantae > Streptophyta > Magnoliopsida > Poales > Poaceae > Triticum > Triticum dicoccoides. The sequence continues at coordinate 753,937,107 of NC_041384.1, forward strand.
TTCGAATCACACGGGTGCGACGCTGGCCAGGCGTGCAACGCCTATCTATCAGGCGTTGCACAGTGTAGTGTGGCGCCTTCATATCGGGCACCACTAAAAAAGGTCAGCTGAGTGAAAAAATTTTAGGGACAATTCATTTTATGAAATGATTTCATCCACAAGTTAAAATTGTCAAATTTGCCTTAACCCGTGGAGAGCAGGGAGTAAAAAAGTATAATTGCTCGGAATAAACTACAGAAGCAGAGTCATCCACAACACAACCAAGGAAATCAAGACGTAAAAACAGAATCATATCATACCCACTGGAGATGAATTTATAGATTCATAAGCTAGCAATGCAGTAACACATTTTTTTGGAGGAGTAACACAAGTCTTAGATAAGCTAACTGAACTAAGTAACAGTAACTGTCCGTCTCCAATTTAGCTGTTGCTTGCTCAAGCTGCAACCAAGAGCAGAGGATAAACATTGTGATTGCTGAAGATAAACTAGAGACGAAGGGTCATGTACATGACTGATGTTTGCAATGATTATTTTGGAGAATTTCCAAGAATCTGGTGGGTCTGGTTACCTTGTTCGGGCAGTGTTCCAGTGTGGAAAAGGGCCACACATCTGAAGTATGTAAGAAAGAATCTTGAGCGCAAAGTTGATGCCATGTGTGACATCTTGAGTGTAAAATAGACTTGAGCGCAAAGCTGATGCGGCGTGTCAGATCAACGTGCACCGGGTCGGGGTGCGAGCATCTTACGAGTGCCAACGTTTGGTTCCCCATCGTCGTCGTTTGCTCAGGCTGCAACCATGGAGCACAGCTCGGGTAAAAATTCTGAAAACCTGCAGATACAAATTACATACAGTCTATACAGACAGAGAATCAAATAACAGGATACAAATAAACTGAAAAGAACCCGATGCCTGAGATTGCTCTGCTAGGAAATAAACTTGAACTCGATCACGGGATACATACATACGTACGTACATACATACATACTGTCTATACATACATACATACAGTGATCGTTTTTTCTCTCCTTCCTCGCGGCTGGAACCCTAGCCGCCATCAGGAGAGGCCATCTTTCAGCGCCGTCCTCCAGCGGCTCCCCTCCGCCGGCAACCTCGGTCGTCGGTGGTGAGGGGGGTCGCCGGATCCACACGTGTGGATCATTTTTACTTCCTTGTAGTCTAGGTTTTTTGGCTGTTCATCGTCTTGGATTCGGCGGTGACGATGACGGCGCTGAATAAAGATTCTTCAGATCCTTCCTTGTCACTTAAGCCCATGTCAGCCCATTCTTTTCCTCCGCTCATGCGACCTAGGCAGGGCGGCGGCGGTGGCCGATCTACACCTTTCCGGCAAGGGTCCCCTTCTCCCTTCGTTTGTTGCAACGATGATGGGAGGGAGTGGGGATCTCACTGCTTCGTCTTGATGGCAGTAGGGCTAGGAATATTTAGGATCTCACTGCTTCGGCTTGATGGCAGTGGGGATCTCACTGCTTCGGCTTGATGTGGTTGTGCGTGTCAATACTCCAACTCCATTTTCAACCGATGAAAGTCTCCCGATCTCGACCTCATTTAGGGGCTTGTGAGATTTGTGTTCTCCAAGTCGAGTTGGGTCTAGGGCGTCCTAACTCTCCATCATTTTCTTCTCTGTAGCGGCAATTTGGTACGTAGATCGCGGTGGACAGCGTCTTCTGGTCTACATAAACAACTTATGGGCCACTGCTTCTACAAGCTCCCGAGTTCAATATATTTGCTCCGCTCAAATAGAGGCCGAGAGGCAGCAATGAGCTTTCTCACGATGCGTCACAGGTGAATGCAGGAGAATGAAGACTCCACCACACCCATATTTTCGACGTATGTAAGAGTGTTTTTCAAGGGTTTGTATTTGGAGTTGAAATATGTTGTTGATTGATGTTTTTTTAATCTTTGTTTCGTTTGGTTTGTGATAAAAAAATGAACTAACATGTGATTGGATGGTTAGGAGGACAGTGTTGCCACCAATCCTCCAGGGATCAACACCTAGGTTTGACGCTTTGGTGTCTCATAAAGATGAAATATTATTTAAATGGGGACGATCGATAGCGAGGTGGATATGGATAACGTGCATGCGTTTATAGGGGTGAGTATATGTACGTGTTTTGTGAGAGTTTGTGGTTGTATTATGTCAAAAAAATGCTACAAGTAGTCACCTTTTGTTTGTGTTTGCTATTTCATTGCTGATCACAGCTTCGCAAGGGCATGGCAGGCTGGCAGCTAAAAAAAGGTAGTGCTAACTGGCGAACGTTCGCTTGAAAGTGACTCCTAGCGAACGCACTCGTAACATTTAATCGAGATCAAATGATGACAGTTTTCTTTTTAAATGACTTCTCTACCGTGAAATTGTCATGCTTGTCTGAAGAAATTGCCGCCCCCTACAACTAAATTGTCATAAAAATGTTCGCCAGCTAAGAGGGTCAAAAAGAGTTGTGAGGCTGTTGCCTTGCAGTATAAAGTCAAAAAAAAGAGGGTAAAAAAAGTGTTGTTTGGTAAGTGGAGCTACACCTTTTTTTTACGGGAAGTGGAGTTACACTGGACATAGCCGGAGAAGAACGTTCGAGCATGGGCCGTGTTATGGGCTTCGGCCCCAGGACGGAAGGCAAAAATGAGGGCCCAACTGTTGCTAAAAAAAAGAGGGCTAACCCAATGCGGGCGGCGACCACATTTTTCTCTGAGCTTTGCTACACTTACAGGCAAACCTCACGAGATTGCAAGTTATGGATGATGTGACAATAATTGACTGGCCAGCTGGGCCCCACAATTGAAATTCATGGAGGGAGAGGGATTAATTGGGGGAGACGTCTGCCTATAAGTGCAGCCCGTAAGTGTAGAATTTTCGTTTTTCTCTCTGTGTTCCTCCACCAGGGCGGTCCAATCGGCCGGTGCCTCCGTCCGCCGTCTTCCTCCCCCGCCGCCGGCGCCAGTCTC
>NC_041384.1:753940284-753946512 GCF_002162155.2 Triticum dicoccoides
AAAGGGGCACCAGCCTATCTCTGTCCCTAAAAAATCAGATTACATGCCTCGTTTCTGGAATTCCAAAGGTTTGCTCTGTACAAGAAAGGGATTACCAGCACCTAGTAAAAATTCATGCCAAACACAGACAGGAAGTCCACTATACGGTCGGGCTAAAGGCCCTTAACCTCAGCAAATTAAATTGATGCAACGGAAACATATGAGCTTGGGCACACAAAATAATGCCAACCTGCACAGGAGCTCACTAGCAGGGGGCATCAGGAGAATGCATAACCGTATCATGCAATCGGTTGTGGATGCCATCCTACTCATCAACAGCGGCAAACGGCTGGCAATCTTCAGTCCCATCCAGTGGAAGATAAGCTAACTGATTGCCTCAGCTGAGCTCACTAGAAGCAACTGATTCCATCCTCAGAAGGCTAACAGTTAGCTCAAGATAAAGTAGATAAATCAAAGTCAGTAACCTCATCTCTGGAGATAAAGTAGAGAAATGTAGAGAATCGACTAAAATGATAAAAAGAAATGAGCACCTGTACATTTTCCTGGGACAAGTGGGTTCATCTCAAGAACGGGAGAGAACCCAGTGCCTGAGATTGTTTCGACATCCTCGATTTCAGCATACAAAATACACATTCAATTCTTCAAAGGCCTTTGCTGTCTGAAATTGAAGGTGCAAATTGGAGAAGGACAGCAGCGGTGTGATGGGCCCCAACAAATGATATAGCTGGATATAGTGCATTCTCCTTCTGTTTCCCCAACATGCATCTGAATACCTGTCGTATTTGCGCCAAGAGAAAAAACTTGAAACATATATTTTGTATTAAAAGAAGCACCAAGAAAACGGAGCAATGGCCCAATAACAAGAGCGCTCAGAATCATTGCTAGTGTAAGTCACTAAATCTATTATAAACATTGATCTCATCAACACAATGCATATGCCAGTAATTGACTCCATATCTCTGGGTAATAAAAACCAGTGTACACATATAAGCAAGCACGCATAATCCCAACCGAGAAACTGATACAATCATGATGCCTGAAATCATGACTTATTACAGTACCAACCTAACTAGCCTGTAATACAGGTTCTAGCAATAGTTCACAAAAGAGGGAAATAAATTATCCATTATTAATAAGCTCAATAGCCTCATCTAGCGTGGTAGGCTAGCAGATGACAAGAACTCTGCCTCCAAGCTATAGCGTCGTTGGCTACCTCCTGGCTGTGCGGACAATTGCCGAGCAGATCTACTTCTTTGAGTTAACGACCTTGGTTGCATCTGCTCTCCATTTCTCGGATCAGGCTGAGATGAGTTCATCCGTTTTGTAAGTATAGTCTGCAGTTCGGTCTCCACCTGTTTCATGGTTGGTCTTTCTTCGCCGTGTAGCCTCAAGCACCGCTCTGCAAGAGAGGCAACACCATTGATCTCTTCCTCGGTTGCCTCCTCAAGGACCTGAGAATTAACAATACCTATGATTCTCCCCTCATTGAACTCCTGCAGAAAATAGTTTGACAAGCTCTTGACTATGCCTGATTCACTTGTGAAAACAGGCTTCATTCTCAGAAGCAACTCCACTAGTACCACACCAAAACTGTACACGTCGCTCTTCCCGTTCAGCTGCCTGGTATGGAAATACTCTGGATCTAAGTACCCAAATGTACCTTGCACATTCGTAACAATATGTGTTTGATCGACTGGAACCAATCTGGACGCGCCAAAATCTGACACTTTAGCCGTGTAGTTCACATCCAAGAGTATATTTGAGGATTTGACGTCACGATGGAAGATTGATATTGAAGCTGAAGAGTGCAGATAAGATAGAGCTCCTGCTGTTTCCAGGGCAATCCTTAAGTAATCACCCCAAGACAAAGAAAAACCATCACTTTCATCTGCATGAAGAACTTCAGACAGTGAGCCACTGGATACATAATCATACACCAGCAATGGAACCTCGGTTTCGAGACAACATCCAAAGAGCTTCACAATATTTCTGTGATTTATCTGGGTGAGGACTGCAACCTCATTGATAAATTGACTGATCTCAGACTGCTCAATGACCTTAGACTTTTTTACTGCAACAACACGTTGATCAGACAATATGCCTTTGTAAACCATGCCATGCCCCCCACGTCCGATGATACGTGCAGGGTCAAAGTTGTTTGTTGCCTTCTCTAGCTCTTCTAACGAGAAAATCTTTGTATTATCATTTGCAGTTTCATCAGATGATATCAATGTTTCTAGGAGAAGACATTGGTTCTTTCGGAAATAGTTCTTCCGTAGTTGCTTTTGAACGTTTATTTTCCATCTACGAGTGAGAAGCACTACACTGAAGCTCAGAAGTAGGACACCCAAACCACATGATAACCCAATTATTATACCTGCAGGAATTAAGCTCTTTTATGTTTCCGTTCTATCTTGTCTATAAAAAATGTAACAATACTAGTCTTACCTAAGAGCAGAGGTTGTTGCCTCTTAGTACACTGCATTTTTAATGAATCATACTTAGTCTTGGGAGGACATTCAGTACAACTAAAGCTTCCTCTGGTATTATGGCATGTCCCGTTACAATTGCTCGGTTGAAGGCATTCATTAATATCTGAAATTAAGAAAATCTTGACATGATGTGTTGACAAAATCTATGACACAGAAATCGGAAGATTGTACTTCATCCAGCTAACATGAAACAATATCAATTAAGTGAAGCCCAAATGAATGATAAAACAAACTAGAAGTAGCAAAAGGAGTCACCGTCTTTATAGTAGCTGGCAACTTCTATACATGTTTTTATATATCATACATTTTTCCAGCGGCATAGGCAGTTAAGAACTTAAGATAGATGGTATAGTACAAAGCTTTGAACATTTCAAGTGTAAAGGGAGGGGGGAGAGAGAGAGAGAGAGGGGGGGGGTACCTTGACAACCGGTTTGGATGTATGGATTTCCTTGGAAGCCATCTGAGCATTTGCAACGGTAACCAGCATAGACCCCTTCAGCACTTACTCCCATGCACTTGCTGTTCGTACTCACACAAGCATATCCAGATTTATTCCGTTCGGCCTCTGCGCAACTTAGATTAGCAGCAACCCATTTCATAGAGAAAAATAACCCATATGTAGAAAAAAGACTGTTAGGCTCTAATATAAACAGGGAGTTCGCAGAATTTTGGTCAGGAATAATGGTGACATTAATGGTCCCTTCGTCAACATTTATGTCAATGACCTGTTTCTCCCACAAGTCCAACATGACCAGGGCAGCTGATGATGTCGTATTTGTGCAGTTGAGGTGAAACTCTTTCCTGGCAAAGCAACCCTCCTCAAAGCCGAATGGGAATTGCACACTAATGTTACCACACGAACGTATACAATTAGCCCTGCTCGGAATTGGATTATATCCTAATTTGACCAGTAAAATATTAGGCATGTATCAATATTCAATACCGAAAATACATAACAACAAATGTATGTTTGCTCCCGATTAGGAAAAGAGAGTTCACCTCTATCATTGAAGCAACCATCTTTAATGTAGGGGTTGCCTGTATAGGCAGTGCTGCAAATGCAGCTGTAGCCAAGGCGTCCGTCAATGCACTCGGCATCTTTGATGCCACAGAATAACCTGGTACTGTCAATGCACTCAGCATACTTGCCAATACAGGCATAGCTTGTCCTGTTTTGCTTGGCAGCAACACAGTTGGATTGGTCAACTATCTTCCACAATAGCTGAAAGTCATTCGACCTGTCACTAGTTATGCTGATTCTATCCCATAGTTGAGAGGTCTGGTTATAGCGTCCATCAATGTTGCTTTTGCCATGGTTGTAACCAAATTTGAACAGAAAATCGACGTTACCATAGCCATTAACACGACAGCATCCGGATGTATTTTTGCAGTTGTGCATAGCCACCATCTCTGGGATTCTTGGATCCAGACACGCAGTGCGGCATTTCAACGTGGTGGCATAGTCTACAACAGAGTATACCTCTAGGCCACAGCCGGTAATATTTAGAACAGTGGACCCAAGAGAGAAGGACCTCCCGGGCGGTTTCAAAGAATAGTTGTAGACACTGACACCTGATTTCATGGGGATGGTATGCGAGAAAGAGGCCTTGATGGAGTCAAGGTCATCAAAGATGATCACCTCGGTAATGCCGTCGCGCAAGAACAGTCTGGGGGGATGAACGGTGTCGTTGCAAGTGAGGTTGAAGTCGGGACCCCGGGAACACCTGGATCCGATGCCAAAGGGGTAGCTGAAGCTCACGCTGCCGCATCTCGTCGGGCAGCCATTAAGCGTGGCACCGGCACGGGATGGTTGCGCCCAGTTCCCCTCGGGGCTCTGCTGGCCTGTTATCACTCCGGATGCCAGCGCTGTTGGCTTTCCTAGTGACCCAAGCACCAACAGAGAGAACAACATCAGCAAGATGTCCATCATGAATCTACAGTTCTACACTACACCTTGCACTAGAGAGATTCAGGTCAGGCAGGAGTGGCTTCTCTTTGAGCTACCACTTTCATGACTGCATCCCTACTACATATATATCTGTGATTTCAAAAACTTACAGCTGACACAAGTAAAACTGGAAGTTGATTTGTGCACGCAGATGTGGCACTGGCTGTGTTGTGTTTTAGTGGCATGTGAAAGCAGATGATCATGAGCCTCGTACATGCCCATGTGGATGTGGCAGTGGTTTATTTGATGGGATGTGCAGGAGAAGACAATGAGTCCGTGACCTCATACGTCGTGCCGCAGGAAGACCCCAGCAAGTCGGTCCATTGAAGGGGCTAGTTTAAGTCTATTGCTGATAAACCACGTCACACATTTTTGATGCGGAGCATCCTTCGACCATCACCAATGACATCACACCACCACCGCAAGCACGTATTGTCGAAACCGAGGTGAACTTCTTCCTCTTCGAGTTTCATTCGGATTCATACAAGAGTCGGATTCTACCTCAAATGGAAACTCTATGCACTCGTAGGTACCAAGGAGAAGATCGTGAAGAGGCAAGGACGGAGACACAAGCAACTATGGAGGAGAAGGAAGAAGGGCACGCGAGGCCTGAAGCAAGAGAGGTCGAGAACCACCCCGGGTGCCTGGACCCCAACCGCTGGAGGGCCAAGTCCCTGGCCACCCCGGGTGCCCGGCCACCTGCAGCCCGGGTGCCCGGCCCTCCCCTGGGCGCTGCCTCTGCCGGCCCCGGGTGCCCGGCCTTGGAGTCCCGGGTGCCCGGCCCTTGGCCCAGCCGCCACCTGGGCGCTGGCGCGGCCCATCCCGGGTGCCCGGCCTCCTCCCAGTGCGGCCCAGCCCCGCCCCTGGGTGCCCGGGCCATCACCCCCGGGTGCCCGGCCCAGCTGCTGGAGCAGCCCAGCTCCGCTCGGGTGCCCGGGCCACCAACCCCGGGTGCCCCCCCTACAGCAGCAGCCCGGCGCCCCCCTGACCACCCCGGGTGCCCGGGCCTCACACCCCCGGGGGGAACTGGGCGCGTGCATTTTGTGGTCTTTGACCATTGTACCCCTCTCTCACTCAACTTCGTCCCTAGACTATATAAACACCTCCTCTAACTCTTTTGAAAGGATAGCAAAGATTTTGATAGACAAAGAGAGAGCTTTGCTCATCTTCCTCCTCATGGAGATCATGACCTCCTAAGGGAGAAGATCCACTTGTGGATACCAAAGGCCTCCTCTTGGAGAAGGATCCCCATCATAGGATCATCAAGCCCTCATCTCCTTCATAGGATTTGGGATGAACTCTACCATGTATCTTGTTTCTCTTTTATTGTTCATGTACCTTGTGGATCTTGTGTGTTTATTGGTCTAGTGGATGTGTGATTGGACTTGTTCTTGAGTGTTACTCTTGTTTTCCCTTTTGTGTTCATCTTGTTCTTGGGGATTCCCCCTCCAATTCGTGAAAGATCTCCACTTAGGGTTCCACCCTACAACATCTTGGTATCATGAGCCATGGTTTCTCATGAAATTGGAGACCCCCTTGTTGTTCTCTAGCTTAATTTTGTTGTGTTCTTTCCCAATTTCGAAAATTTCCTCACCAAAAATAGCCCCCATTTTTTTTGTGATTTGTTGGTTTGATGAGGTTTTGTTGGATTTGATCCATGGATTTGCTTGGTTTCGAGTGGATCTAGTATTCCCCCATCCATCTCCACCTTCCCCTCCACAAAATCCACCAATTTGTTTTTTTTCCACGAATTTCCGCTCAAACCCGACACCCCCGGGCACCCGGACC
>NC_041384.1:753946703-753953365 GCF_002162155.2 Triticum dicoccoides
CCACCCCCGCTGACCGCCCTGGGTGCCCGCACCCCAAACCCCGGGCACCCGCACCCCCGGGTTGTTTGCCTCGGACCACCCCGGGTGCCCGCACCTTCCACCCCCGGGCACCCGCACCTCCCAGAATCAGCTGCGTGCAATTTACGTTTTCTCTCATAACTTTCACTCCCGAACTCCGATTTGGGTGTTCTTTGGCTCGTTGAAAAGCTAGCGACGTGCCCGAGCTGCTCATATTGGGTTTACAACCATTGGACTCCATAAAAAATTTGGCATTTTGGCATCTTTGCATAGGCCATCCACCATATCATCCGACCATAGCTTTCCGCAACCTAACCCATTTTAGGTCCATATAGCATTTGTGGTTGCTTGAGTGGTGACTTGAGTCTCCTAAGATGTTTCAGCTACTTAGGGACGGTTGCTTATTGATCATCCACCACCACCACTTCCGCATAGCTAACTCCGGAACCACCTACCTCGAGCATACGGACGGTTACCCTTCATGCCAAAGGGGTAGGCGAAGCTCACGTTGTCGCAGTTCGTCGGGCAGCCATCGAGCATGGCACTGGCACGAGATGGTTGTGACCAGTTCCCCTCGGGGTTCTGCTGGCTTGTTACAACTCCAGATGCCAGAGCTGTTAGCTTTCCTAGCGACCCGAGCACTAACAGAAACATCGGCTACACTACACCTTGCACTAGAGAGATTCAGGTCAGGCAGGAGTGGCTTCTCTTTGAGCTACCACTATCATGACTGCATCCCTACTGCATATATATCTGTGATTTCAAAAACTTACAGCTGACACAAGTAAAACTGGAAGTTGATTTGTGCGCGCGGATGTGGCACTGGCTGTGGTGTGTTTTGGTTGCATGTGAAAGCAGATGATCATGAGCGTCGTACATGCCCATGTGTGGATGTGGCAGTGGTTTATTTGATGGGATGTGCAGGAGAAGACCGTGAGTCCGTGACCTCATACGTCATGCCGAAGGAAGACCCCGGCAACACTACAAGGATTCCAGTCTATTGCAACAAAATTTATTGCTACAAATATCTTTTGTTGCAATAGAACACAATATTACCACAAATTCCCCGGTTGTGGTAATAGGATACACGTACTGCCACAACTGAGTCTGCTCGCGATAAATACTCATTTTGTTGCAATAGAGGCCCCGTATTGCAACAAACTACATCATCGTTGCAACATGGTAGTGATATTGCAACAAACAAATTATGTTGCGCGAGACAGTTGTTTTGTTGTAATAGAGACTAGGTATTTCAACAAAATATCTATTCGTGGTAATATTCGGAAAGATATTCCGACATCTATGAGACGTTGCGTTAGTTGCAAATATCGTTGCAAAAACTAGGCTACCTATTGCAACAAAATATGCATTGGTCGCAATAGCGTACATTAAAAAAAAGAAAAATATGGACAATGTTTTATATAGGATGTAAATATTTTAAATATACATTGATATTTTTGTAATGTACGCCGAACAATTTTAAAAACATATTGAACATTTTTGTGATATTGGCTGAACAATTTTTTGAAATACACCATGAATATTTTGTTGTATATGTTGAACAATTTCTTAATATATGATGAACAAGTTTCACATACAAGGTGAACAATTTCTTAATATACGATGATCATTTTGTAGTACACGATGAATATTTTTATAATGTATGGCGAACCTTTTCATAATATCAGGTGAATATTTTCTTAATATACGATGAACATATTTTTAATACACGGTGAACCTTTTATATACTACAAAAAGGAAAACAGAGAAAATAAATAGGTAAAAAGCAAAATAGAGGAAATAAACCACAAAAAAAAGAAAATGAATAGAATGAAATAAGCAGAAAAAAAGAATAAGAAAAAGAGAAAGAACAAAGAAATCAAGAAAAGAATAAACGGATTGTCTAAGTCACATCTATATGATTTGTGCAGATAAATAACGTGTCGATCTTGTTCGATGTGTCTCGCGAGTCTGGGCTTTTTTTGTTCGCTTGTCCGTTCAAGGATATATACCCTCGTGTCTAGGCCTGGGCCTTTTTATAGTGGGCTTTTGTTTGTTTGGCGGCCGGCTGCGATTTTCATTTCCTTTTCAAGTCTATGCTATGACTGACTTCAAGTTTTCCTTATTTTTGACACTTTCATTCGATACCCTGTATTTGTTTTTTTGGCCCTTTGTTTTATTTTTTCTGTTTCATTATTTTTAAAATGATGAACTATTTAAATTCATGTTTTTTTGTTTTATTTATATTTTCCTATTTTACCATTTTTTCTTTTCTCTTTTCCTTTCTTTCTTCATTATTTATTTGTTTTAAATTCACGAACCATTTTCACTCTATCTTCTTTCAACTTTAAATGTTGTGCAAATGTTCATCAAATTTAAAAAATAATTTCTGAATGAAAAAAAGTTCACGCATTTAGCAAAAGAAAAGGAAAACGAAAGCTGACGAAATTCATTCCAAGGAAAAAAAAACTAGAAGAAAGAAGAAAGGAGGTACTGGTGTGGTTGTTGCCATCGAACATTACACGAGAGATCGATTTTCGATTCCTTCCCGTCGTCCTGTTTTTTGCCTTTTATTAAAAATCACTTCATAAAGGTTCGCTATCCCGGTTCACTGTACCGCCTGCTATTTACTCTGTTCTAATTTTGAAAATACCAATAGATATACGATGAACAATTTTCAAGTACACATTAAACATATTTTAATGTATATTGAATAATTTTTTAATATGCATTGAATATTTTCATAACATGAGTTGACTAGTTCGCAAATACACGTTGAATATTTTGTTTAATATATGCTGAATAAAAAACAAATACATAATTAACATTTTTAGTATACAATGAATATTTTTATAATACGTATTAAGTTTTTTTCTATACCATGAACATTTTCTTAATATAAAATAAACATTTTTGTAATACACATTGGACTTTTATTACACAATGAAAATTTGTATCATACCAAAAAATTGAAATGTGAAAAAACGAAAAGGAAAAAAATACATATACAAATACAAATAAACAAAAATAGAAAAAACTGAAAAGAAAAGAAAAATAAGAAATAGAAACAAAAAAAATGTAGAACCAGTGAAGCTCAAGCGTGGGCTAGCCCAAACTGGGCGTCGAGAATGCGCGCTTTCAGCGATGCCGCGGTCCTTGATGCACGCGCGCGTCAAAATAGGATCTGCCCAGACCTAGCGATTCGGCGAGATCGCAATGGAGGTCGGGACAGAGTTCCGGGTCAATAGAGTTTTGACTGTTTCCAAACTGAACTAAAGTGTTTTCTTTACCCGAACCTTTTGATGAGTGCAGAAATTCAATTCAAACATGATTTATGTAGACAAACTAGACGCACATGGCCTCTTTCTCTGCAAATGGATCTCCATCCGAGTCCAGGCCATCGTGTCTTCCTCGGACTGGATTATATTGGATCTGCGTCATTCTCGCACTAAAAGCTCCGGGTGAGTTTGTAGCCTGGGAGCGCCGGTTACGGTTAGCTAGGGTTTGCTAGTTGGAAAATGTCGAATATATGTGGTTGCATTTAATTTTGGTTGTATGATTAACATGGTGACCTCCTATATATGTAGGTATAAACTACTTGTTGATCTGGGACAAAGATGATGATGAGCTATGGCTCTATTCCCCCACATGTGCGGAAACCACAAGTTAGATGGAGATGATCTATATATGTTCTTGGTTTAGGTATTTCCATGCAAGGATCTAGTATGCCCTGATAGCTACTCCTTCTCCCATGTGATTCCAGTATGCACAACGCCAATCTTTCCCTTGCAAGATTCTACATCAGTGTGGTTGTCGGGTCTTCCTTGGATTGGGTTATATTGGATCGGTGTCGTCCTCGCACTAGAAGCCCCGGTGAGTTGCTAGCCCGGGAGTGCCAGTTATGGTTAGCTAGCTAGATCGCTTGATTAGCTAAGTTTTGCTAGTTGGAAAATGCCGAACATATGTGGTGGCATTGAATTTTGGTTGTATGATTAACATGATGACCCGCTATATATGTATGTATAAACTACTTGTTGATCTGGGACAAAGATGATGATGAGATAGATGAGCTATGGCTATATTTCGCCATCTGTGTGGAAACCACAAGACCTCCGATGAAGATGATCTATATATGTTTTTGGTGTAGATATTTCCATCGGGACCTCCGTGGGAACCACATGACCTCCCTGGCCATCGGGCCTTCTTCGGATTCGATTATATTAGATCGACGGGCTGGCCGATAAAAAAAAAGCGCTTGACAACGGTTTTCCATCACGTCCTTCATTTTCTTTACCATCTCCCGTCTTATCACCCAATCTCAAGATTGAACCGTGAGATCGGGACCGACATAGATTGATCGTCTCATCACCCCATATCTACTTATGTTTTTTTTGTGGGAGTATAACATAATAGTTTTAAAGCGAGGGTGATATGAGGTTTCTGTCAATGAGTGTAGCACACACCACCTCCATTACCCTTGCCGGCTCGGTGCCTCATCTGTTGTTCTTGTGTCGACTGTGTAGTCTCCCCGCCACGACAACCGTCATGTACGGTTGCCAACGACGAGGACATCTATCTCGGTCAGTCAGCGAAATAACCTTTTTATGAAAAAAAATTAGTAATATTATTTTTAGCTCCAGATATATTCCATATTGATTCGATTTTTTCCTAATTTATTTCATTATTCTAAATGTTCTCTTAAAAATTACTTTCTAAAATAATAATTAAGCATGTACTTTGAAATAATGTTTAACCTTTCCGCTAAAGCCCTCAGTCTCCCTTCAATTTTTTTTAATTTCCCACCAAATAATTTGGTCGTGTCTTGTGCCAAAAAAATCTTAACCTCCCCGCTAAACACCCCTCGTAAGTGCTCCCGATTATTTCTCTTCACCATATCGTGAAGATTGGATCTGAGCTCTCTCGTTCTGGTTCCTCCCTCCTCACGGCGTCATGACGGCGTCGACACCGCGGATCACTACGGAGTCCATTGAACATACAGGTTTTTCCTTTGTCCCAAATCCTCCTCCTCGTAGATGTGCAGCGCAGCGCCCCCCTTCCATCGTAGAACCACCACGCCGCCGGCCGCCGTGCAGCACTCCTCGGTCTCGCCTCCGGCATGGCCGCCGGGATGCAATAGCCCGCCTCGCCTTCGTACTACAACAACCCCCGAGATGCAACATGCTCCTTCGCCGGCGGCGGCGGCGGCGGCGCACACGCCGAGCTGGGAGACGGTCGACCCGCTGTCGTCGATGCCATCCACGGCCTCGGCCACGACGACCACAGCCATGGCCGGCGGCCGCGACCACAACCACGACTCCAGTATTTCTGTATTTTGGAGTGTCATGCGTAGTCTGATGGTGCCTAGTCTAATGGTGGAAGTGTGTGTGCTAGTACTGTTCCAGAATGTGCCCGTGTTGTTCTTACCAAGTTTTCTGAAGCATACCACATTCAGGCTAGACTGAAGCATACTGCCACATTCAGCTTATTTAACCATGGTAGTAGACTACTAGTAGTTTGCTTACCACATTCAGGCTAGATTACTGCATGTGTATGCATTGGGAGTAGCCTTGTCAGGATGGGCTCTAATTGGTGTGTCATGTCTATGCTTCACAGCTTCAGTATAGACTTGATTATATGTGCTCTGCTTTGATCACTAGTAGAAAAAGGGTCAAACGTGAAGCACATTAATGCCGGTTTGAATTTGAGCCGGCACTAATGTGGCCATTAGTGCCGGTTCCAACGGCTAGGCGGGCGGGCATCATTAGTACCGGTTCGTGGGTAACCTTTAGTACCGGTTCATGCCACGAACCGGTACTAATGAGGCTGTGTCAGGCTATGGTCGGTCTGGGGCCCCCACGAAGACATTTAGTACCGGTTCATGCCATGAACTGGTAGTAGAGTTTCTTTGTAAGCTGATTTTTAGTCCCACCTCGCCAAAAGAGAGGCAGTATGGGCGGTTTATAAGCCGTGAGTGCACAGACAATGACGAAGAGTTGCAATGCTCACCTACATGTTGATTAGCTTCAAGCCTTGCGGAATAGCATAGATTGCACTGAGTTATGTGCAGTGCAGTCTACACTATTCCGAATGGCTTGAAGCAAATTAACCAGCATTGCACCTCTTTTTTATTTTTAATAACTTATTTAAACTCCGGACTTCTTTTGTGTTCAGTATGCAGCATTCAAAGCGATGTCATCAATTTTCAACATGTTCTGATATCATTTGTTGTTTTTCGGTCATTTACCTAATTGTTTAGAGAGCTAAATGACCGTGAAATTGAAAATCACTACAAAATGAATCCTGAAAATGTTGAAACTTGGCATGGTATCATCATATCACCCACATAGCATGCGCGAAAGAATAGAGAGGGTCACGGCAAAAACTGGACGCACTTCGTGTACAAACTGGACATACTCTTTCGGAGTATCAGGGTTTCGGACGAGAACTCATCTGTTACATGGCCACTTCAATATTTTTTAAACTTATTTGAACTCCGGACTTCTTTTGTGTTCAGTATGCAGCATTTAAAACGACGTCATCAATTTCCAACATGTTCTGACATCATTTGTTGTTTTTCGGTCATTTACTTAATTGTTTAGAGAGTTAAATGAACGTGAAATTGAAAATCACTACAAAATGAATCC
>NC_041384.1:753953884-753976812 GCF_002162155.2 Triticum dicoccoides
TCATATCACCCGCATAGCATGCGCGAAAGAGTAGAGAGGGTCATGGCAAAAACTGGACGCACTTCGTGTACAAACTGGACATACTCTTTCGGAGTATCAGGGTTTCGGACGAGAACTCATCTGTTACATGGCCACTTCAATGTTTTTTAAACTTATTTGAACTCCGGACTTCTTTTGTGTTCAGTATGCAGCATTTAAAGCGACGTCATCAATTTCCAACATGTTCTGACATCATTTGTTGTTTTTCGGTCATTTACCTAATTGTTTAGAAAGCTAAATGACCGTGAAATTGAAAATCACTACAAAATGAATCCTGAAAATGTTGACACTTGGCATGGTATCATCATATCACCCGCATAGCATGCGCAAAAGAGTAGAGAGGGTCACGGCAAAAACTGAACGCACTTCGTGTACAAACTGGACATACTCTTTCGGAGTATCTGGTTTCGGACGAGAACTCATCTGTTAGATGGCCACTTCAATATTTTTTAAACTTATTTGAACTCCGGACTTCTTTTGTGTTCAGTATGCAGCATTTAAAGCGACATCATCAATTTCCAACATGTTCTGACATCATTTGTTGTTTTTCGGTCATTTACCTAATTGTTTAGAGAGCTAAATGACCGTGAAATTGAAAATCACTACAAAATGAATCCTGAAAATGTTGAAACTTGGCATGGTATCATCATATCACCCGCATAGCATGCGCGAAAGAGTAGAGAGGGTCACGGCAAAAACTGGACGCACTTCGTGTACAAACTGGACATACTCTTTCCGAGTATCAGGGTTTCGGACGAGAACTCATCTGTTACATGGCCACTTCAATGTTTTTTAAACTTATTTAAACTCCGGACTTCTTTTGTGTTCAGTATGCAGCATTTAAAGCGACGTCATCAATTTCCAACATGTTCTGACATCATTTGTTGTTTTTTCGGTCATTTACCTAATTGTTTAGAGAGTTAAATGACCGTGAAATTAAAAATCGCTACAAAATGAATCCTGAAAATGTTGAAACTTGGCATGGTATCATCATATCACCCGCATAGCATGCGCGAAAGAGTAGAGAGGGTCACGGCAAAAACTGGATGCACTTTGTGTATAAACTGGACATACTCTTTCGAAGTATCAGGGTTTCGGACGAGAACTCATCTGTTACATGACCACTTCAATGTTTTTTAAACTTATTTGAACTCCGGACTTCTTTTGTGTTCAGTATGCAGCATTTAAAGCGATGTCATCAATTTCCAACATGTTCTGACATCATTTATTGTTTTTCGGTCATTTACCTAATTGTTCAGTATGCAGCATTCAATTTCGAGAAGAAAATAAATAGAAGAAAATAAATAATGCAGAAAATA
The DNA here is from genome assembly GCF_002162155.2 of Triticum dicoccoides. Taxonomy (NCBI): domain Eukaryota; kingdom Viridiplantae; phylum Streptophyta; class Magnoliopsida; order Poales; family Poaceae; genus Triticum; species Triticum dicoccoides. The sequence goes on from NC_041384.1 coordinate 753,955,243, forward strand.
AAAAACTATACAAAAAAATTACTCAAAAATAAATAGAAGAAAATAAATAATGCAGAAAAGAAAAACTATATAAAAAACTACTCAAAAATAAATATAAGAAAATAAGTAATGCAGAAAAGAAAAAACTATATAAAAAATTTGTTGGCGCGCTGCCCAGTAGGCCTGCCAGACCTAGGGTGTGCAAATGCAGACCCAGAAGGGCCAGCAGACTCACAAGGCAGCGCGCCCTAATTAATTAGGCCCAGAAGCCTGCTATATAGAGGAGTTCGAAGAGGTAGCCGCGGCTAAGTTTATAAACCAGTGCGGCTGCCCTTCGCCGGGCGAGGTGGGACTAAACTTTGGGGTGGCAGCGCAAGGCCTTTAGTACCGGTTGGTGGCTCCAACCGGTACTAAATACCACCCTTTAATACCAGTTGGAGCCACCAACCGGTACTAAAGGCCTGCTCTTCCCGCCTCTTGGCCTGGCCAAAGTTGACCTTTAGTACCGGTTGGTGTCTCCAACCGGTACTAAAGGCCTCTCCTATATATATAGCACTTACGAAAATTTTAGTTACATCTCCCCACTTCTTCGCGTCTCCAACCTCTCGCGCGCCGCTCCCGTCGTCGCCGCCCGTCGCCCGTCGTCGTTGTCGTCGTCCCCGCCGCCGCCCCGAACGCCGCGCGCCGCCGTCCGTCGTCGTCCCGCGCCGCGGTCCCGTATACGTACGTATCTCACTCTCCTCGCGTACCCGCCGCGCCGCGCGCCGTCCGTCGTCTCGGCGCGTGCACCCGGTCGGCCGGCCCGTACACCGGCGCCCCCGCTCGTACATACGGGGCGGCTGCGTACGGGGCCGCACACACACACACATACCACACACACATACACACACACATATGTACACACATAATATACGTATATATACACACACATACACATGCACATACACACACACACACACATTTTTTTACTTATTTTCTATTTTTTAGAAAAGTTAATTAGATGATCGAATGTTAGATTAATGTCGAATGTTAGATGAATTAGCTAGCTAGATAGAAAAATTGTCGAACTAGAGATTAGAACTATAGTTGAATAATTAATATAACTAGTTTATTTTTAGTTAGAAAATTGTCGAACTAGTTTATTTAGGTATATGAGATTTGAACTAGTTCAATAATTAATACAACTAGTTTATTTTTAGTAAGAAAATTTAGGTATATGAGATTTGATGATCTAATTAAAATATTATTTATTAATGACTTTTTCTGTTTATTTAATTTTTTATATATTTTGAGTTTATATAAATGTTAGATTAATATTGAATGTTAGATGAATTAGATAGAAAAGTTAAATATATAGTAATGTCAATTATTAGAGATGAATATAGTTAGATATATTAATGTCAAATGTTAGATGAATATATATTTGGCTAGATATAGGTGTTTAATGTTTCACATATATGAACATAGGAAATGTCATCTGACGACGAAAAAGATTTCATTATGTGCGAACACTGTGAAGACCAGCGCGGCCTGTGCGACAAAAATTTCCTTGTTGATGGTAGGCGCTTCAGCATCAAGCTGGATGAGACATTCGAAGTTGATACAGTAAGTCACTTTGTCAATTATTATTTGAATGCAAAACTTATGCTTCATTTGCTTCAACTTATAATTTTAAATTTTCACTATTCTACTAGCACATCCACTGCCATGCAAGAATTTTTGTCTTGGATAAGATAGGTTTTAGTGCTATAGATGATATGGAGGTAAAGAGAGTTTACTTGAAGACGGAGCATGGGTATACTTTCAACGTCAAATTAATGGAGACACATACACCCATTTTGAATGCAAAACTTGGCAAGCACTATGCAAGGCTTATGCATTTGAGCCTGATATGGTTATCACCTTTGATATTCGTCCGGAAGATGATATTGAAGGTAATATAGACATCTGGGTCGATGTGCAAACGCCTCCAGTTCTACCATTTGGTGAGTTTTTCTCAACCATGCATGCATATGTTTATGTCTTTCATACAGTTTATTCAAAAATAGTTGACAACTAATTTGTATTGTCAGCTTATTTCGGTTCAAGCAAACATGTCCGGCGCTTGGTAGACAGGACCTACTACTGCCCCGGGGCTCAACTAAACTGCGAGGAGATAAGTCATTACGTTTCATGGCTTGAGGATCTTAATACTGTCAAGACAATTTTTTTTTCCTAAACTTAGAAATGTTAGTACTCAAAACGTGCGACTAATGGTGATCGTATTGAACTACGGTCACATCTATAATCAAAAGATGGTAAGATTTTAAATATTTGTCCTTAATTAGTGCATCTTTTGCATACATTATTTTTGAAGCTAAACTTTCATTGCTTAATATATTAATTACTATACGATGTTGTTCAACAGGGACTTCCGGTGACAGTTGTGCCTCAGTGGATCGAGACAAAAGGTCGCATGTCAATGGTTAGCTTACGACCAAGATTTCCTACATTGCACATGAGTGCATTCAGGATTTCTGAAAGCGAAGGATGCTTAATAGTGAAAGATTGGAGCAAAATTGTTAACGATCGCAGAGAAGTACTAGGGGGCAGTAATGAGAAGCGCAACCCAAGATTAGGAGACAGATTCATCTGCATGCTCCAGTATGATGAATCAGGAGAGCTATACATGTTCTATGCTATTCTACCTGAGAGGGAGCAGCAGGATCAGTAGCTACTAGTTCATGCTCTTAATTAGTACTTGTCTCATGGATCCGTGTCCTGAACTTCGATGTTGGTGATGATTATTTTGAACTTGATGATATCTCTTTGCTTCTGTTACAAAGTGAATGTTTCCTCTTTAAGCTAGCCAACGTTGATGATGATTACATAGCTAGCGGTAATGACTATGATGATTAAATAGTGGTAATTAGACGACTACGATGATTTTTAGCTAGCTAGAGTTTATTTATTTATTAATATGCGATGATGATGATGATGATGATGATGACGACTACAACTCATTATAACGTAAAACAATCCTAAATTAAATTGATAACACAAATTTAATTGAAAAATACAAAATAAAACAAAAACCCACAACCATTTAGTACCGGTTGGTGTTACCAACCGGTACTAAAGGGCTCCCGGCCCCCGGAGCTGGCTCGTGCCACGTGGTACCCCTTTAGCACCGGTTCGTGCTGAACCGGTACTAAAGGGGGGGGGGGCTTTAGTGCCGAAACTTTAGTGCCGGTTCCTGAACCGGCACTAAAGGGCCTTACGAACCGGTGCTATTGCCCGGTTCTGCACTAGTGAAACTTCTCCAAAACAACTACATGCTGGCGCAAGTTCACAATTTCTAATGGTGAGAAAACTGTTCTATTTCTGGCTTCCCTACTTTATGTGCTTCAACAACAACAAAATACAGCAGTGCAAGCAAGTAGACAATTGCACATTATGAATGCTATTTGCGTATCAAATAAAGGTCAACATGAAGACAAACCAAGCTTTTGACTTACCATTGCTCGAAACATTTGAATTGTTGCAGCATGTATGAGCGTATTGGGAGGAATTACATTGTGCCTTGTACCTGAGTCCCAGTAGTACTAGCGGTCTGTAAAAGAGTATTTTGGAAGTTTTGATTACTATTTTATGCCAGTCCTTTTCTTATTCATCTGAAATAGAAGTGCACTTTTAGCAATGCAAGCAAGCAAAATAAATCTTACAAATTTGCAAGCATATGCCTAATCACCTGATGTGTTTGCGTCTGCTGGGACAACTGTGCAAACTTTGCCATCATGTTTTTCTCAAATTCCAGTGTTGATCTTCGCTCCTCTTCCAACAATCTTTCTGTTTCAGCACGCTCTTCTTCTAACCTCTCCTCAAGGTTTTCTCTCAACACGCTCCAAGTTAATCCTCTCTTGTGTGCTTTCACGTTCAGCTTGTAATTGATCTTGTAATTTGGTGACCTAATGGCTGAGCTCAGAGTTTACCTTTTGGATCTCTGCTGTAGCACATGCTTGCCCTTCAAATTGTGATTTAATCCTTTTCAGAACCACTTGGTGGTTTGGCCATGTATCCATACCCATGAGGCTGTGATGAGTTGCATTGCGGAGTGTCTTTCTATGTGGTCTGGAAAATATTGCTTCTATGTTCACTGGAAACTGGACCTTCAGTTTCATTTTCTTTGTTTCGAACCTCTTTAAATGCTTTGTCCTAAATACGAAAAGTACACCTCGCCCTTTCTTCTTCTGTCCATCACTTTCTACAACCCAAACCATACAAGAATTATTGCAGTAATCAGTATTGCATTGTAAGAAACAAGGACACAAATATAAACAAAAAAAGTACCATTCTATAGTTGTGCACGGTTGCGGCGAGCATGGGATGGCCATTCGTCCAGTGCACACATGTCACTAGCAGCTACATGAGTACCAGGTTGTTCTTGAGTTCTTGTAAAAGAATTAACAGTTTTGAAGATTAAGCGATCCAGGATTTTCCATATTATAGCAAATGTTAGAGGTAGCTTAAATGGCATAAACTTTTTACAAGATCTGTGTTGTCCATATTGGTTTTTGTAAGCTGTTATACTTTCCATCCTTGTTATGAGAACATATCCTTTCTTTACTGAACACAAAAACAATTAAGGGACTTAGCATTATCAATTTGCACCATTTAGATAAGTGATAAAGATTTAAGGTTGTTGTGTACCTTGCAGAAAGGAGTAATGTGCATCATCTCTTTCCTCTGTAGCGAGCATGTTGTGTACCTTGCAGAAAGGCTTAAAAGATTAAATGAAATCAAATTGTGTTATACCGTGTAGAACAGGAGCATGCAAAACAGAAGTCTTTTAGCATAGCATATGTCTATGATTTTGATTTAGAAATTAAAAGCTAGGCGTTAAAGATCCACTAGTGCAGAACCGGGCAATAGCACCGGTTCGTAAGGCCCTTTAGTGCCGGTTTAGGAACCGGCAGTAAAGTGTGGGCACTAAAGGCCCCCCCCTTTAGTACCGGTTCAGCACGAACCGGTGCTAAAGGGAAACCACGTGGCACGAGCCAGCTCCGGGGGCCGGGAGCCCTTTAGTACCGGTTGGTAACACCAACCGGTACTAAATGGTTGTGGGTTTTTGTTTTATTTTGTATTTTTCAATTAAATTTGTGTTATCAATTTAATTTAGGATTGTTTTACGTTATAATGAGTTGTAGTCGTCATCATCATCATCATCATCATCGCATATTAATAAATAAATAAACTCTAGCTAGCTAAAAATCATCATAGTCGTCTAATTACCACTATTTAATTATCATAGTCATTACCGCTAGCTATCTAATCATTATCAACGATGGCTAGCTTAAAGAGGAAACATTCACTTTGTAACAGAAGCAAAGATATCATCAAGTTAAACATAATCATCACCAACATCGAAGTTCAGGACACGGACATGAGACAAGTACTAACTAAGAGCATGAACTAGTAGCTACTGATCCTGCTGCTCCCTCTCAGGTAGAATAGCATAGAACATGTATAGCTCTCCTGATTCATCATATTGGAGCATGTAGATGAATCTGTCTCCTAATCTTGGGTTGCGCTTCTCCTTGCTGCCCCTAGTACTTCTCTGCGATCGTTAACAATTTTGCTCCAATATTTCACTATTAAGCATTCTTCGCTTTCAGAAATCCTGAATGCACTCATGTGCAATGTAGGAAATCTTGGTCGTAAGCTAACCATTGACATGCGGCCTTTTGTCTCGATCCACTGAGGCACAACTGTCATCGAAAGTCCCTGTTGAAGAACATCGTATAGTAATTAATATACTAAGCAATGAAAGTTTAGCTTCAAAAATAATGTATGCAAAAGATGCACTAATTAAGGACAAATATTTAAAATCTTACCATCTTTCGATTATAGATGTGACCGTAGTTCAATACGATCACCATTGGTCGCACGTTTTGAGTACTAACATTTCTAAGTTCAGGAAAAAATTTGTCTTGACAGTATTAAGATCCTCAAGCCATGAAACATAATGACTTATCTCCTCGCAGTTTAGTTGAGCCCCGGGGCAGTAGTAGGTCCTGTCTACCAAGCGCCGGACATGTTTGCTTGAACCGAAATAAGCTGACAATACAAATTAGTTGTCAACTATTTTTGAATAAACTGTATGAAAGACATAAACATATGCATGCATGGTTGAGAAAAACTCACCAAATGGTAGAACTGGAGGCGTTTGCACATCGACCCAGATGTCTATATTACCTTCAATATCATCTTCCGGACGAATATCAAAGGTGATAACCATATCAGGCTCAAATGCATAAGCCTTGCATAGTGCTTGCCAAGTTTTGCATTCAAAATGGGTGTATGTGTCTCCATTAATTTGACGTTGAAAGTATACCCATGCTCCGTCTTCAAGTAAACTCTCTTTACCTCCATATCATCTATAGCACTAAAACATATCTTATCCAAGACAAAAATTCTTGCATGGCGGTGGATGTGCTAGTAGAATAGTGAAAATTTAAAATTATAAGTTGAAGCAAATGAAGCATAAGTTTTGCATTCAAATAATAATTGACAAAGTGACTTACTGTATCAACTTCGAATGTCTCATCCAGCTTGATGCTGAAGCGCCTACCATCAATAAGGAAATTTTGGTCGCACAGGCCGCGCTGGTCTTCACTGTGTTCGCACATAATAAAATCTTTTTCGTCGTCAGATGACATTTCCTATGTTCATATAGGTGAAACATTAAACACCTATATCTAGCCAAATATATATTCATCTAACATTTGACATTAATATATCTAACTATATATTCAATTGATATTACTATATATTTAACTTTTCTATCTAATTCATCTCACATTCGACATTAATCTAACATTTATATAAACTCAAAATATATAAAAAATTAAATAAACAGAAAAACTCATTAACAAATAATATTTTAATTAGATCATCAAATCTCATATACCTAAATTTTCTTACTAAAAATAAACTAGTTATATTAATTATTCAACTAGTCTAATCTCATATACCTAAATTTTCTTACTAAAAATAAACTAGTTATATTAATTATTCAACGAGTTCTAATCTCTAGTTCGACAATTTTTCTATCTAGCTAGCTAATTCATCTAACATTCGACATTAATCTAACATTCGATCATCTAATTAACTTTTCTAAAAAACAGAAAATAAGTAAAAAAAATGTGTGTGTGTGTATGTGTGTGTGTATGCATGTGTGTGTATATATACGTATATGTGTGTATGTACGTATGTATGTATGTGTGTGTGTATGCGTGTGTGTGTGTGGTATATGTGTGTGTGTGTGCGGCCCCGTACGCCGCCGCCCCGTACGTACGAGCGGGGGCGCCGGTGTGTGTGTGTATGTGTGTGTGTGTATGTGTGTGCGGGAGCGAGAAAGAGACGTACGGCCGCGGCGATGACGACGGACGGCGGCGGCGTTCGGGGCGGCAGCGCGAGACGACGACGACGACGGGCGGCGGCGGGGACAGCGACGATGACGACGGACGACGGTACGGGCGACGAGCGGCGACAACGGGATCGAGCGGCGCGCGTGGCGGAGGTTGGAGACGAAGTGGGAAGATGAAACTGAAATTTTCGTAAGTGCTATATATATAGGATGGGCCTTTAGTACCGGTTGGAGCCACCAACTGGTACTAACGGCCTTGCGCTGCCACCCGAAAGTTTAGTCCCACCTCGCCCGACGCAGGGCAGCCGCACTGGTTTATAAAACCAGCCGCGGCTACCTCTTCGAACTCCTCTATATAGCAGGCTTCTTGGCCTAATTAATTAGGGCACGCTGCCCTGTGAGCCTGCTGGCCCTTCTGGGCCTGCATTTGCACTCCCTAGGTCTGGCAGGCCCACTGGGCAGTGTACCAACAAATTTTTTATATAGTTTTTTCTTTTCTGCATTACTTATTTTCTTCTATTTATTTTTGAGTAGTTTTTTATATAGTTTTTTCTTTTCTGCATTATTTATTTTCTTCTATTTATTTTTGAGTAATTTTTTTGTATAGTTTTTTTATTTTCTGCATTATTTATTTTCTTCTATTTATTTTCTTCTGGAAATTGAATGCCGCATACTGAACAATTAGGTAAATGACCGAAAAACAACAAATGATGTCAGAACATGTTGGAAATTGATGACGTCGCTTTAAATGCTGCATACTGAACACAAAAGAAGTCCGGAGTTTAAATAAGTTATTAAAAATAAAAAATATGTGCAATGCTGGTTAATTTGCTTCAAACCTTTCGGAATAGTGTAGACTGCACTGCACATAGCTCAGTGCAATCTATGCTATTCCGCAAGGCTTGAAGCTAATCAACATGTAGATGAGCATTGCAACTCTTCGTCATTGTCTGTGCACTCACGGCTTATAAACCGCTCATACTGCCTCTCTCTTGGCGAAGATCACAAGATAGTTTGGTTAAATTGCACTACTTTTAAGTCCAGTTAACATGGATGCTTATGATGCAAGAGCAACAGCAAAAGTGAAAATTTGGCACAAATAGGTAGTTGTGTAACTAAAATAGGTAGGAGGAGAGATAGCTCTTATGTCACAAAAAAGAAGTTGTATCAAACCTTTTATGTCGGATCTAGAACAAACCAATCGGTATCGCCATCATACAGCCCAACCATGGCTCGTGATGCATATATATATGCATATCAAATGCACGGTTGGACGTATGATGGCGAATCCGAATGATTTGTATTCAGTCAATGAACTGGTAGATGTATGCAGTCGATGAATTGGTAGATGTATGTAGTCGATGAACTGAAAGACTTATGCAGGGAAGGCGAGAGGTGGGCTATATATAGGGTCGTCTGGCTCACAAAGCGATTGTGGTAGTTTCGATCCAACGACTCACATGAGCTAGGAAGAAACACACCCTTGATCCAACGACTCGCAAGAGCTAGAAAGAAACACACGATCCGTGTGATTCTTCCTGATTTGTGGGATGCACATTAGTACCTACTCCGGACTCCGAAACCCTGATACTCGGAAAGAGTTTGTCCAGTTTGTACACGAAGTGCGTCCAGTTTTTGCCGTGACCCTCTCTACTCTTTCGCGCATGCTATGCGGGTGATATGATGATACCATGCCAAGTTTCAAAATTTTCAGGATTCATTTTGTAGTGATTTTCAATTTCACGGTCATTTAGCTCTCTAAACAATTAGGTAAATGACCGAACAAATGATGTCAGAACATGTTGGAAATTGATGACGTCACTTTAAATGCTGCATACTAAACACAAAAGAAGTCTGAAGTTCAAATAAGTTTAAAAAACATTGAAGTGGCCATGTAACAGATGAGTTCTCGTCCGAAACCCTGATACTCGGAAAGAGTATGTCCAGTTTGTAAACGAAGTGCGTCCAGTTTTTCCTGTGACCCTCTCTACTCTTTCGCGCATGCTATGCGGGTGATATGATGATACCATGCCAAGTTTCAACATTTTCAAGATTCATTTTGTAGTGATTTTCAATTTCACGGTTATTTAGCTCTCTAAACAATTAGGTAAATGACCGAAAAATAACAAATGATGTCAGAACATGTTGGAAATTGATGACGTCGCTTTAAATACTGCATACTGAACAAAAAAGAAGTCCGGAGTTTAAATAAGTTATTAAAAATAAAAAAGAGGTGCAATGCTGGTTAATTTGCTTCAAGCCATTCGGAATAGTATAGATTGCACTAAGCCACTGCACATAGCTCAGTGCAATCTATGCTATTCCGCAAGGCTTGAAGCTAATCAACATGTAGGTGAGCATTGCAACTCTTCGTCATTGTCTGTGCACTCACGGCTTATAAACCGCTCATACTGCCTCTCTCTTGGGGAGGTGGGACTAAAAACAGTTTGCCATAACCTCATTAGTACCGGTTCGTGGTACGAACCGGCACTAAATGGTGATGGTGGGGCCATAGCCTGACCGCAGGCTGACACAACCTCTTTAGTACCGGTTCGTGGCATGAACTGGTACTAAAGGTTCGCCACGAACCGGTACTATTCATCGCCGCCACGAACCGGCACTAATGTACACATTAGTGCCGGCTCTAATTCAAACCGGCACTAATGTGCTTCACGTTTGACCCTTTTTCTACTAGTGTTTAGATGTTTAATTAATTTAGGTAATTATTCTTGTGTTTGAACTACAAATTCTTTTGTGAAATTATCCAATTCTTTTTGCATAGCACCTGATTGTTAATGGAGTGGTACATCAGGCACAAGCATTTGCTTGCTAGTTGTTGTAGTCATAACAATTGGGCAGAAAGGTACTATGCATGCATGAATATAGTAATTATACAATTTTCATGACAGTGGTTATATCTTTATACTAATTAGTCGTTGTGTTGTTTATTTATTTTCTTGACTAGTTATTTTCTATTATCAGTTAACTTGAGCTAACTAAAATTTTGATTTCTTCATTGCAGGATCCAAAGATTTAACTAGAATGGACTCTAGACCACGGACAATTTACTCTTCGCTCTTAATTAGGTTGGCACATTCACTATGTTGAATGCGTGCTAAATTATATTTCAGTTTCATTTGATGGATATTGGCTATGCAAATATTGACATTGTATGAATGTACATCATATATGTATTATCTGAATCATGTAATTGAATCCATGTATATTTTTTCTGGTTGCAATAGGCTATTGCCACAACCTATTTTTGGTTGGAACATGGTGGCACAACAAAGAATGTTGCGTTGCATCAAATCTTAGTTGCCATGCCGACCTATTTTGTTGCACTAGGCTGTTGCGACGATACACTTTATATTATCGCAATAACTTATCACTACAAACAGACAGTCCATTGAGATAACTAGTTGTCACCACCAATTCAGTTTTGTTGGAATAGTCCTTTCGTCATGAAAAGTCTGTATTGTCGCAACAGCCTTTCACCACAAATGTCTTGTCTATTGTGACAACTATTTATCACCACCAAAATGATTATGCTGCAATTTTAGTATCACCACGTCCGGAGAGTCGTTGCCTTACATTACTAGGGTATTGCCACAATTGACTATTACCACGGATGAGCATGCGCCACGAGAAAAGAGTTGTTGGCAAAGGTTATTGCCACAAATCCCGGCATGATTTGGCACCTGTTGCATTAAGCTATCGCCACAAACCAAATTGTGGCATAAAATGCGAGCTGCCACGAGGGAAAATGTGGCAACTTGTCACATGGTTGTTGCAATATCACGCTTTCTTGCCACATTTCTTTTTTTGTGGCAATAACCTATTACCATGTGTCCTGTCGCAACGGCCGGCAACGAACATCATGTTGTGGCAATAGGTACCTATTGCGACAATTGGGCACTTATTGCGACGAATGATATGTTGCAATAGACCCGAATCCTTGTAGTGCAAGTCGGCCCATTAAAGGGGCTAGTTTAAGTCTGTTGCTGATAAACCGCGTCACACATTTTGCTCATGGATTTTCTTGGTTGCTGAAGGTTTGCTCTACACAAGAAAGGCTTTACCAACGTAGATAGGAAACCAAAGTCCATGCCAAACATAGTGAGGAAATTACACCATGAAAATTGGGGAACCAAACAATAAGCTCACCAGAAGTAGGTAGGGCATCAGGAGAACGCGGAACCGTACCATCCAACGTGTTGTGTATGCCATCCTGTTCGTCAACAATGGAAGCCGGCTAGCAACCTTCAGTCCCCACCTGGTGGAGACAATCTAACTGATATCTTCTAGCCGATCTAGGTGACAGTAAATGAATCCATCACCAACATTAGCTGCAGTTTGCTTAAGCTGCAGCCGAGGGAATCATGATGTAGAAACCTGTAACCGCTGGAGATGAATTTGTAGATATAGAAGAAAGCAAACCAGTAACTCCAACTTATAGATAACCTACCTGAGCTAAGTAAAAGTAACTGAACTCCATCTCCAATTTCAGCTGTTGTTTGCTTAAAGCTGCAACCATAAGCAGAGTAAGAATTCCGACCGCTGGGGACAAATAAAAATTACAGACACAGAATATGTCAGAGTGAGCACCTGTACATGGATTCCATAGGGTTCGTTTTTGGTGGACAAGTGGAATCATTGGAAGAAGTGAAGAGAACCCAATGCCTGGGAGAGATTGCTCAAACTCTTGTAAGGATGCATATCCAATCGTTCAAAGGCCTCTCGTGCCTGGTCCAAGGACATTGCTCAGTCATCTACATGTTTGGTTTTTCATTGGAAAACTGCCAAGAATTAGTGTAAACTCAGGAAATTAAGTTGAAGTGCAACAAAGGAATGCAGGTGATCTGAAACGGTCAGTATGCGGTGGCACCTGGGGCTACACAGCCAAAGTATGTATGAATCTTGAGCGCAAAACCGATGCCGTGTGTCCCATCTTGAGTGCAAAAAATGACTTGAGCGCAAAGCTGATGCGGTATGTCCAAACATTCAGTTCCCCAACGTCGTCGTCGTCTGCTTAAGCTGCAACCATGGAGCAGAGCTAGGGTAAGTATTCTGATCGCTAGCTGCAGATAAACTACATACAGACACAGAATCAGGTAAGAGAGTAACAGCTTGAGGGTAACAGAGTGACAGCGACTACTGGAAATAAACTACAGAAACAGAATCATTTACATGAGTGATGTTTGCAACGATTACTTTGGAAAATATTGAAGAATCTTGTGGGTCTGGTACAATGTAATGCAGGTGATGCGAAAGGGTTAGCACGTAGTGCCTGATGCAGCTGGTTTTCCAGTATGGAAGAAGTCCGGTTATTACAGCTAAAGTATGTAAGAAAGAATCTTTAGTGCAAAGCTGATGCAGTGTGTCGCATCACATGTTGAGTGCAAAAAAGACTTGAGCACCAAAGCTGCTGCATATGTCAGATCATCATGCACCATGTACCACGGGTAGCATGTCACGGGTGCCAACGTTCAGTTCCCACCATCGTTGTTTGTTTAAGCTGCAACCAAGGAACACAGCCAGGGTAAAAATTCTGACAGTGAATGATGTGCCCATTTAACTAGTGGAGAGCACAGAGTAAAAAGTGTGACTGTTGGAATTAAACTACAAACACAGAATCATGTAGTACATAGAACCAAGGGAATCACGACATAAAAATCTCTAACCACTGGAAATGAATTTATATATGCAGAAGCAAGCAAACTGAGCTAAGTAACAGTAACTGAACTCCATCCCCATTTTAGCTGGCGTTTGCTTAAGTTGCAGCCGTGAGCAGAGAGTAAAAATTAACAGAATGTGCTAGTGTAAGTCTGTTCCTGCTAATAATGATGATGAATCTAGTACATACCCATGTGCATATGTACCTCGACGTCGCAGTGCTGTAATTGATACAATGTGAAGGAAATGACCATGACCGTGACTTCCTACGTCGTGCCGCAGGAAGACCCCAGCAAGTCAGTCCACTAAAGGGGCTAGTTTAAGTCTGTTGCTGATAAACCACGTTACACATGTCGCTCGTGGATTTCCAATGGTTTGCTCTACACTCGAAAGGCATGACCAATATAGAGATGAGACCAAAGTTCATGCCAAACAAACATAGGAAATTATAGAATGAAAATGGGGAACCACACAAGAAACTCACAAGTAGTAGGTACTAGGTAGGTGATCAGGATGACGCGGAATCGTACCATGCAACCTGTTGCGAATGCCATCGTGCTCATCAATACCGGAAGCCAGCAAGCAATCCTCTTCAGATCCCCATCTGGTGGAGGCAATCTAACTGATGTCTTCCAACCGAGCTAGGTGATAGTAACTGAATCCATCACTAACATTAGCTGGTGGCCGCCTAATGTAACCGAGGGAATCACGAGGTAAAAAACTCGAACCACTGAAAAAGCAAACAAGTAACTCATTTTTTAGAGGAATAACACAAATCTTAGATAAGCTAACTGAGCTAAGCAACATTAACTGAAGTCCATCTCCAGTTTAGCTGTTGCTTGCTCAAGCTGAAACCAAGACCACGGGATAAACATTGTGATTGCTGGAGAAAAAACTACAGACAAAGAATCATGTACACGACTGATGTTTGCAATGATTGTTTTGGAAAATTTTCAAGAGTGGTGGGTCTGGAACCTTGTGCGGGCAGAGTAAGAAAGAATCTTGAGCGCAAAGCTGATGCGGTGGGTGACATCTTGTTGAGTGCAAAAAAGACTTGAGCGCAAAGCTGATGCGCTATGTCACATCACCATGCACCGCGCGTACGAGCATGTCACGGGTGCCAATGTTCGGTTTCCCACTGTCGGTGTTTGCTTAAGCTGCAAACACAGGGACACATTGAGAAGTAAAAATTCTGAACACATGCAGATAAACTACATACAGACACATTGATCAAGTAAAACAATAAGAAACACTGAAGAGAACCCAATTAGTGACCGAAAGAGATTGCTTGGCCACCACTCAATCTCGGGATACATACATACATACATACATACATACATACATACATACATACTAGATAGGAAACGCGCCTTGGCGTTGGGTGCCTAGCTCAATCCATCGTCCAAACGTGTAAACAAAGTATATATGTTGTTGCGAGAATAGTTGAACATATGCAAGCTTTGTTCCTCTCAGGGTGAAGAGAGAAAAAAAATACTTGCCCATAGAACCATAATTTCATCCAAAATAGAAGAAAAAAAAAGCATGCACATCTAAATATTGCAACTGAATCACAGGTTGAAGATTATAGAAATATCAGTAGAACTCTTTTGCACCATTATACTTACACAAATTCACAAATAGTCATGCTCATGTAAAGAATTTTATATCCAAACTGTATTTACATTTTAAACAAATCAACATTGTAGAGCTAGTGTTGTATTGCAAAAGGATATCACACTTATTAACTACATTTGGATTACATGTATGTACCTACAACCTCAAGCATAATGTACCGAGTCCTCATTGATGCGTTTCCGTCCACCGTCAAGGACATAAACCTTTTTACACCACCACACTCCATCGAATTAACCTGCAACAACATACACACAAAATCAGAAAGAACCAAGTATTGGAGAAATTAATGCTACTTTCTGAACAAAGAATTTGGCATACTATGGACTTCCGATAAGTGTAGTTTAGCTGGAGTCTCTCTTGAACACTAAAATACAGGCATCGTATATTTAGTACATAAATCAAAAGCATGGAACTACAAAAAAATCAGATATGGTTCAATGTACATTGCCTCAAAATGCATATCCCTGCGGCTCATGGAAAACTAACTATTATCCAATGACAGATGGATCATATTTGGTGTGTGTGTGTGTGTGTGTGTGTGTGTGAGAGAGAGAGAGAGAGAGAGAGAGAGAGAGAGAGAGACGACGCCCCTTGCACCTTCTGCTTCCGGTTCTGCAACCTAGTCCAAGGCCCTCCTTTAGACTTCGTATCTAATCGCTGAACAAAGACTTCAGCAGATCAGCACAAACGAAGCAGACCATCTTGCAAAAGTTAGGAAATTTGCACCTTGTCATGCACCAAACACTAACATGATTTCCACTTGAATGTAAAGTTTAGTCTTAGCATTTTCATTCCAGTTTGGAAATGCCATCGATCTCTCATGGTTCTGAGCTTCTAATCATTATTATTTTGACAAAGCTACCACCTACTTAACAATTTGGACAATGAACTCTAACATCATGTGAAACTACATGAGATGAAAACAAAATAAAATGATGGATCCGTGCATGTTAGGAGCTAGGCGCAAATGAATATTGCCAGACCTGCAAACAAAACAACTTGAGAAGCACCTCTATTTGAAACCACAAAAGGCATCAAGAAATATAAACAGGAAGCTCCAAAATCCTGAAACAACACACCCAGAAATGCAAGTGCAAAATTCACCCGATCGTTTACAATATACTATTTCTTAGAACATGACAAATGCTTCTCATATTTAGTTTGTTACCACACATGAATTCGAACTTCGGTTATTATGTTCAGGCATACAACCAAGAGCTGAAAGAAGTAAACCCTATAGGCTGAAAATATTGCAGATTCGAAAGCACATCCCATATTTAATTTCATATGAAGCAGGGACATGAAATTTAACTATTTTGTTTAAACGTATGAACAGGATAAATCTATGGCCAGAATAAGCCTAAAAAAACCAACAGCCTGAGACACTGCAGATTTCTGTTCCAGCTTTGACTCATGAAAATCCAAAAAGTGGACCTGCACACCTAAAACACTACAGATTCAAAAGCACATCTTATATTTACTTACTTGATCCAGTCCAAGATATATGAGCAGTGGTCAGAGAGAGAGAGAGAGAGAGAGAGAGAGAGAGAGAGAGGCGAATCTGTAGGCTGAGAAAGTGTCGCCAACATCCAGAGGAAAACTGCCCATATCCACATGATTGTTTGCTTTGTGTGATGGTAGAGCATCCTTGTTAATGTCACAGAGTGTACAATGTACAATGTTCTCAATTCTGTTGACCATGAAACATATGTTCTCTATGGTCTTACAACATTACTGAAATTATCTTATCAATGACTGCATTAAGAAAGAGAACAAAGAAGGCCTAGCAAAACAGCGGATGAGAGCACATTTCCATATCCACATGAATGAGGTACACATGATGCCAGTCCTTGTACCACCTAACTATCATTTTAACTACAAGCTTTGGATCTTCAGTTCGATAAATCACAAGGCTTTGGTTTCAGGTAGATTTCAAAACTTTGGACCTTCAGACAACAAATGTACCAGCAATCGAATGTACCTTCTGCCCACGTCCCAGGTGTCGAGGTTGGGAGTGGCAGCGACTTTGGGGTCAGGGTACGGGCTGGCGGCGATCTGGCCATCATGTCCTAGTGCAGTAAAGAGTAACAGGTTTTCAAAATTGTAACAAGCAAGATATAACTATGGCTGAAACATGTAGGACAGGCAACTTGAACAGATTGAACAGCGAGTTGCTACGTCTGAACACCGTAAATGAACTAACTTTGACTTGGTTTTGTAACACACACATAAAAGAATTAACTGAAGTGTCGTACTTCCTCCCTTTTCTGCTAAAATGGCTTGGGTTTCAATCACGATGCAACAAATCATATTCAGTTTCTCACATCTGTTGCTAGCTCTCGTCTCACATCACATCTGAATCCTTTCATGTACAGAGACTAACAATCAATCATGGCAAGAATCTGAATCCTTTGGCTAACAACTTGAATAAAATAGAGAACAAATGGATGGAGTGGATTTTAAAGCTTAAATCAACAATTCCATAACTGTACAAATCCAACAAGAATAAATATCATCACAGCCCAATCCAACATTCATTCTACAGACAAATTAAGGAAACGGGAGATGCAGCAGAGAGAGGCATCACCTAGCATGAAACTGAGGCGGAGACAGAGGCTGCAACTTCTTCAACACGGCCATGTATGCCCACTGTTGAGCAATGTCGTCCCCATCAGTTCATAACCGGCATTTCAAAGCACTTGCTTTAGTTTTCAGAATTTGCTAACACAATATTACTTGCAGCTATTATCGACATCATAAGTCCTAACAGTTGTTCACAAAGGCAGCTGGATACAACATCAACGCATATTTTGTACTAGCACATATGCCTGTGCGTTGCAACGGGGAGATGTTTTTTTGCAACAAGCAACGGAAGAGATAATTGATGTGTTCATCAAAAAGGTCTCCACGGCGATGGGCGACGGAGCGAGGAGCTGCGGTCTTCTCAAGGGTCATGTTTGCCCCGCGAGATCTTGATAGTGATGGGGTTGGTCGGCTTGCCGGCGACCACCCAACTGGTACATTTTTGTTCTTTCGGGTCCACCTCCGTCTCGGAGTTGTGGTTGCGTCCTCATTTGGTTGTTGCGCGGCGACCTTCGAGGCACGGTTGTTTCGACTACTTTCTTCTACGATGACGTAACCGGATGGTTTACTAATTGCAGCGCATACATTATGTTTCATTAGCATAATCAGCGCATAACCAGGCATGAATGTCCCTTCATTATCATGGTTTATTCTCTTCATCTATTTTTGCGCTCACGTGCCCATAATTTATTAATTAGAGCAAAACCAGCATATTCTCCTTTATTAGCATTTGCCCACAATTTTTTTCCATTATAGCCAACCATCATATTGTCATTTATTGGCACGTGCAAATTACCTCCAGCAATAATTTGTGGATTCCCTTGTTTTGCTCATAATTCTTGAGACAACTTCCTTATTCTCACACAACCTCCTTATTTCCATACAACTTAGGGACATATAAAAACGGATGTGATTTAGTATAAAATTTCAAGATGGCACTGTTCCTATCATAATTGCAAGCTAGCTGAATTGGCCATATCCGTCAGCACAATAGGGACGGTCCATAGTTCAGTCCCATCATGCCCATTATTTTTTGCTGCTCGTCCGTATGACAGAAAAGAAAATATGTGGTAGGTCCAGTTTGGCCCACCCGGGGGATAACCGAAAATTTTGGGGAGCTATGTGCCGAATATTCCAGGAAACGTGGAGATTTTTTGAAATTACGAACAATGTTTTTAATATTCCGTCCATTTTGGAAAAAAACATAAACAATATTTGAAACAACATTACTTTTTGAAGACATGAACCTTTTATCAAAACCAAAACATTTTTTAAAGTTGTGACCGACTTTTGAAAACTGAACATGTTTTGAACATTCAGAACAATTTTATAAAATGTGTTTTCAAACGCGGACATTATTTTGAATATGTGAACATTTTACTAAAATAATAATATATTTCAAATTTCCTATATTTTTTAAAATACATGTTTTTTAAATCACATACAATTTCGAAATATTTCTGAATTTGGAAAAAATCTGAACGTGAAAATAAATTAATGTTCCAACATTTTTGAAAAGGGGAAGACAATATTGTAGTTCAAACATTTTTCGAAAATTTGACAAAAATTCAAATTCTTATTTTTTTTGAAAATTTTGATTTACAAAATAAAGTTAAAATAATATTAAATTTGGACAAAAAACAAAACGGGCCGGCCCAGTCTTAGGTGCCTTGTGCGTACTCTGACTATCTACAGCACAGTGCAAGAAATAGGCTTTTTGCAGGCAAATAAGTGGGCTGGATTCGCTGGGCCACAGCGTGTGCGGGCCGAGTACGAAATTTGGATTGCTAAAAAAACAGACGGACGCACGAAAATTCAGTACCACCTCGTGTATAAAAATAAAATTTGACGGTGAACGGATGAAAAAATCGGAGAAACGCACTTCGCTTTATTAGTAGGTATAGATATAGATATAGATATAGATATAAATATAGACTAAGAATCTGTGCCTTATTGAGTTCCCAACATCAACATCATTTGATTAGTCCATGAAGTAGAATAGAAACAGTAGCCTCTCGCATGGTACAGGAAATACTAAAAATTCTAACCAGCTGATTCTACACCATAGCAATTACTTGTTAGTGAATAGGGACAATGGATCATGTGCGCATGCCACTTCCAAAAATTTATTTTTGTCAACAATGAAATTTTTTATCTCTGAGAGAGAGAGAGAGAGAGAGAGAGAGAGAGAGAGAGAGAGAGAGAGAGAGAGAGAGAGAGCAACCTGGATCAACAGGGCTGGGAGGATGTCTGCATGATGGTGACGGTGCTCTCCAACTGAGAAAATAACGACGACTCCCGTCTGTGTGTAGCCGCAAGATAAATCTTCCAGCGGAGAGCTACTCCCCTGCGCGCGGCTGGTGGCGGATCTCTGCGTCCATCACTGCCGGCTGCCCCTAGCCCACAGAACCCTAGGTCAGGTCGGGGAGCGGTGTGGGGCGACGACGCCCTCGAAAACACGGGCTGCCGTCGAGTCTGCGCGGGCTTGGCTCCGCCAACGAGGAGCACGCGTTCGGTGGAGAAGCGGCGGCGGAGAGAGCGGGCTGGACGTCTTCGCCCGTCCGTGCTGCAGTCCACGGAGGAGCAGATGCGCGAGCCGCAGCCTCCACTCCTCCCTGACGAGCAGCGGCTCGAGCGAGGCTGAGCCTCTCCTAGCAACGCAGGAGATACGGGGGAGGGGCGGCTCGACCAAGGAGACGGTGGGGTGCGGCGGCGGCCGGCTGGGCGAAGGAGATGACGGCGATGCGGGGTTGGATCCGGACGGCGGCGGGGCAGGAAGGTGGGCGCAGGTCTAGGGTTGGGAGGGAAAGAGAGAGGTGAGGCGGGAGGAAGAGGAGAGGGGGCGGCTAGTTCATCTCCACGGGAGCTGATGCACTCTTATAGCCCGAACGTGAAATGACGGAAATGCCCTCAGTGGGGCACATGATTAACAGGCGGTGGCACGGCCGTTTCGACACTGTTTCAATCTACAGTGCCCATTTTTTATCCAATGGTCGAGCTCATCCCAAATCTAGATCGGATGGCCAGAATCGCATGAAGATCCAGATCGAACGGCCCGGAATCGCTAAACTCTGAGGAGGCTGGGTTCCTCCTGGTATGTATCTTACGTGATATGCATATTATTTCCTCGCTGCCTGCTCCAACTTGGACATGAATCGGTCGTGGGGGTGGAGAGGGAGAGCACCGACAGGGTTGGCCACCTCAATGGAGCGCGTCCCCGGGACGTTTCACCCCCAATCGGTTTTGGGAAAGTTCTAGAACCTTTCGTGAACCTTTTTTTGTTTTTTATTTTTCTTTTTTGATCATTTTTCTGTTTCCTTTTCTGTTTTTTCTTTTCTTTTGTGTTTTTCTGTTTTCATTTTTATTTCTTGTTTTTCAATTTGCGAAAATCTTTTAAATTCGTGATCTTTATAACAGATCGTGTTTTTTTTTCAGATGATGAACATTTTTTACATATGTGAACATTTTTTTGGAAATCATGGTTTTGTTTTTACAAATTGGTGAACATTCTCTTAAATCATGTACAATTTTTGAATACTACATGTTTAAAGTTCACAAACATTTTTTTTCAAATTTACGAAAATTCTCTTAAATCATGAACATGTTTTCAAATTCGCAAACATTTTTTGAACCATGAACATTTGTTAAATTGAAGACAATTTCTTGAAATTATGAACATTGTTTACAATTTTGTGAACATTTTTTGAATTCACGAACATTTTTCGCAATCATGAGCATTTTTTAAACTCACAAACATTTTTTTGAATCATGAACATTATTTTAAATTCAAGGTAATTTTTTGGAGATGAACATTTTTTCACAAATTCATGAACATTTTTCGAAATCATGAACATTTATTAAATTGGTGAACAGTTTTTTTACAAATTCGTGAAGATTTCACTTCCCGAGACACTTTTTAAAATAATGATTTTTGTAGTTCATGATTATTTTTTTCATAATTAGCAACTTTTCTGATTTTTTGAACCTTTTGATATCCTGAATTATTTTAAAAGGAAAAGAAGAAAAAACAGGCGGCGTGCTGGCCGCATATGGGCCGGCCCAAAAGGGCGCGAAGGGGGAGCAGAGGGTACGCGCCCGGTTCGTTCGCAGGGCGTGCTGCGCCATATAGGAGGACTCGTGGGGTGGAGGAGGAAGAGAAACAAAGAAGGTGTCTGCTGCCGCGCATTGGGTTGAGCTCCACATCTTCTGGCCTAGTATTGCTCCTCCTTGTTCTTTTATTTTGCCACTCCTCACTTCGATTCTAAAAAGGGAAACGTTCCTACCCGGCC
>NC_041384.1:753977508-753998625 GCF_002162155.2 Triticum dicoccoides
AAAAGCGCATTGCCCCACCTTATCCCTTGCCTATTTTCTTTCTCGGCTTCGTTTTTCTCGTCCTCCCGCATCCCCGCAGCTCCCAGTCGACGTATCTGGCCGCTTTGTTAACTACTCGCCGGTGAGTGGCTACTGCTGGCAAACAGTAGGCCAAGCTACAACCAATGCCAAGAGACCACCTGATGCTACAACCACACCGTGTTTTGCTGGAACCAGCGGCGAGATTTTCATGAAACCATGAGTCGCCAGTGCTGGAAATGAGACACTTAGTGCCCAAATGCTGAACAACAATGTGTATTTGCTGGAACCAATGTGCCTTGGAGCTACAATTGTTAGTGGCGGTGCTGCGACGTGGTTCAGTGGTGCGGCGGAAATGCTACAACCAGCCTGTGATTTTACTAGAACTAGTGTTTCTGAGAGCTATAACATGCATGTAGTGGTGCTGCGACGGGGCGAGGGCATGGTGATAATGTACAAAGCCATCATTGAGATTAGTACAACACACAACATCTTCAAACATCTACGGAGTTCTTCTTTTAGACTAAGGCACAAAATTTTCTTCTGGCTCCTCTTACATGACAGAGTGAACACAAGAAACATGTTGCAGCGCAGAAGCATGTACCTTGAGGATTACAACTGTGCCCTGCAGATGCCGCAGAGGAAACAATATCTCATTTATTTTGGGATTGTCAATTTGCATTGACATGCTGGGTTATGCTCACCCCTTCTAAGCAAAGAGGCATCTATATATGTGATGATATTCTTCTCACATTGGACAAGCTACCTTCGGCTATTGCTATGGACATAATTATCATGGGATGCTGGAGCACCTAGATGATTAGAAATGACAAGATCTTTCGAAGGGCAGCACCACATCTGGACACATGGAAACACTATCTGGGAGAGGGACTGCAGACAACCCATCTAAGAGCTAAGCAAGGAAAAGCATAGAAGATCAACACATGGATAGATCAAAACTTGTAATTTAATTTTAATGTTTCCTAAGACTAGAAATGACCTTTTCATTTAGATTTTCTTTTGTAAATATTTTAGATTGACTCAAAAAAAGTAATCAGACGATGGGCAAGGCTGCTGTTCTTTTTGGCGGTACAACTGACTGGCGCCTAGCGCCCACCTTATCATGGTGACAAGAAAAACATCTAAATCGTTAACCAGTTGAACTGATTGATAGAACACTTCTCATTATCTCCCTTTTCCATGTGCTCCCCACCTCCATGAGCTGTCTTTGAACTAGATAAAAGTATGAATGAGGTTCATGAATTTGGGCTTTCAATGGGCAATTTTTTAAATGTCTTCATAAATTATTTATCCGCAATGACAACAAAATATTGCAAACTTATTTTTCCCCTAGAGTTCACCAAGTGTGGGTACCTTGTAGTGATATGTTTACTTGAAAACATTACAGTTGAGATGGTTCATATGTTTGCACCATGCATACAGAGATTGGATGAAATATAATTGCTGCATAGGCCCATGATTAAAAGAGCTTTTGTTTCTTCAAATTAAATATCTCACTATATCTCCTTTTCATCACACAGATGCATATAAGATGGAGGTACAAATGGGCTAAATGGACGTAAACAACGCCAATGGTATACCAAAGAAAAAGTAACAAAATGCATCAAAATAGGGGCACTATGTCAGAAGGAGGCCCCCTCTAAACGGCCTTCTACATCATCTATAATGAGAAAACTTACTCTTCCAATGGATTCATATTTTCTTGGACCGTATTACTAGACCACTATTTTCTAATGGATTCATCTGAAGAATAGCCTACAGTGTTTGATATGAGGCACTCTTGCATACATGCAGGAGCATTATTGGGGGGATGACATGCTTGGGGTTGAGCCACTACAGCTAATGTTTGCAAGTTCTGAGCATAATATAACAATGTGAATATATTATGTTCGGTTAAACGCAATAGTGACATGAATAGTTTAATTGCTTTCTTGACTGAAATGCATAGGCCGTTGCCATTCTTCATAGAACCAAATAGGTGCACTGTGCCACCACAATCCAAATATAGTGCGGATATAACATTGCCTGCAGCTCATACAAATGATCTTGATATGGCTCCACTCCACACAAACGAGTTTTTACAACTAAGGATATTAATGATCATGAGGAGCATTAAAGTGAATGGAGCTTTTACAACTAAGGATATTAATGAATACATGTTTGATGAAGATATAGCGGGTCAAAACGTTGATGAGATTCAATTGGTGGTTTTTTTTGCGAATAACTGGTGGTTGTTTCTGACTCTTCCAAACTACAAAAGCCACCTCCCCTCTGGAGAACCCTGCAATAATGAGGTAATTAAGGGCTTGAGTCTTTCAATGTTCTTCATAGCACCATGTTTCTATACAAAATCATATGGTTATATGAAGAATGGTTGTAAGATACTCCCTCCGTTCCAAAATATAAGGTGCATTAGTTTTCGTGCAAGTAAAACAATGGTATGTTTGACCACGATTATATAGAAGAAAATATCAACAACTCCAATACCTAATAGGTATATGAAAATCTTTTCATGACAGATCAAATGATATAAATTTGGTATTTCAGATATTGATTTTTTTTCTAGAAACTTGGTCAAACATGCACATGTTTGACTTAAAAATAATAATAGACCTTATATTTTGAAAATTGAGGAGGTAAGCCACTGTCGAGCATGCATGCATTCTCGGGGCACGTCCAAGAGTAAGCTCATCTAATAAATCTACAAGGACGGTGTTATATGCGCATAGGATAATCATTACAATGTCATACTTTTTTTTGCGGGGGTGTCATACTTGGGTATAGCTTAAAGGAAGATGCATTGGACACTTCACCAAGTTAAAATAAATGAATAGATATGATCTTGTTTCTTCATAACAATAATATAAATAGTCTTTCCTAAAACATGAAGGGACGACCGCCCTTTCACCAAAAGAATGCATCCTTCTCTCTTTTTTCATGTTTTTCCATTTAGCAAATAGTATATGTGATATCCCAAAGAGAAAATTGATGTCATGTCAACCTATTGTGGATACCAACATTTCGTGGTGGTGTGTTTTTTTCTTTCTGATTTTCTAGGCAAAAGATAATTAAAATCCACAACCTAAGACTAAAGTAAAATGGAAAAAAGTGAATAACATGACTCTACAACCTAGATTGTATGAATGCATGTTTTAAATTGTCTAAGAAGTACAAAAAGGGCACACATGTAATGATATACATGAGCATATATCCCTGTTGATGTCAAGAATACATATCTGCTCCTTTCAGCTATGTCTAATTGAATGAGAATAGCGAGATTTTGGAATGAAAAATGTCTTTTCCTCCATACTAGACCAATTCGTATCATAAAGTTGGCAACAATTCTCATGCTTGTAGCAAGGATGCATTTTGTTTCCTTGTTGAAAGACACTTGATGTTCTGTGGGGTAGTTTTATACATAGTATTCCTTCTTTTTGTCAGTCATATAAAGATGGAGAATCTGGCCAATCTTCCGAGAGCATCAACACCGTCTTGCCTTCTTGCGGTAAGTTTGGTTTGAAATATTGTAAATGTTTGAATGCAAATTCTGGGTATTTTTAAACTATAAGAAAGATTCATACATAACACCACATCTGTCTTGAGTTGTAAGAAGATCAAATCGAGAAGACATGTTTATCTAGCCTATATGGAAATAAGAATTATAGTTGGTCTTCTTTGAAGAATTGTTATGTACAGAAAACAATGATCAAGCAACTAAACTTAAAACCCCAGAGGACATATTGAACCAAATGCAATGCCCGCAAGGCTATCATATCCATTTATAAGATTCATCACATGAAATTTCTCTTAAGAGATCGGTCATGGTCAAGGCCCGCCATAGCATTATAGAAGTCCTAGTGTGATTGAGGCACAATGAATCTTAACAGAGTAACACGTTACTTTCAACAATATATATATCGTATATCATGAAAAATACAAAGGCATAAACATACAAAAAAATAGTTGGCAAATAAAGTCTCAACACACCATATATATGTGATTATATGATGCAAATAATGATTACAATGTACTCAACTGTAAATAACTATTGAATAAATACAATGTGGTGAAGTGCACTGAGGAAGGGGGCATATGCCCCCTGTCCATGTTGATTTTATGTTCTACAAATCATTTTTTTGTAATTTATTTATGTATGTAGATAAATTGGGCCCTTATTTAAGATCGTCCCTGGGCCACCACACCTTTGCCATGGCCTCCTTGGTCGTGGTGGTTCTGGAGATGTGTTACTTGCTATGATTTTTCATTGCGTAACACGTGTCGATTGTACATGTATTTTCATTGTGGAGGAAAATTCTCGTGCCAATGGTAAATGGAAAATACCTTACTAAACAAGGACATCTCAGAACTGGGAAGGTAGCTGTGAAGAAACTTTCCATAAGCAGTACATCTCTGACAAGCTCTTTGTGGACTAGATTAATTGTTTATTAGGGACAAGGCACAAAAATATATTGAGATTTCTAGGTTATTGAGATGATACACACGGGGAATTTGTGCCATTCAACCGAATCCATGTGATGGTGTAAATACCACAAAGAATGCTATGCTTCAAGTATGTTCCTAATGGAAACCTTCACAAGTATCTGAAAGGTGAAGCATGCAACCTTCTCTTTTTTCCTTCTTATCGGGAAAATTTAAACCCGAAACGTTCATTTGAATCCAAATAATTGGATTATGCATCCATTCTCAAATTATTCTGAAAGGTGTGGGGTTTGTATTGTTTATCAAATTTTAACGGGTTTGTATTGTTTATAAAGTTTAAATGGGTTATTTATGTCCAGGCATGACATCTGTGATGACAGTACTAGAGGCATGTTGATGACCAACTCCCAAACATAACATTTTAGATACTTCCACTACCATTGCAACAGATCATTGTGATCCTATTTTCCAATCAGTTTTTGTTCAGATTTCAGATACTTCCTTTGGAATTTT
Organism: Triticum dicoccoides; assembly: GCF_002162155.2. NCBI lineage: Eukaryota > Viridiplantae > Streptophyta > Magnoliopsida > Poales > Poaceae > Triticum > Triticum dicoccoides. The sequence goes on from NC_041384.1 coordinate 753,982,501, forward strand.
TGTACAATCGATTATTATTGCATGGTTCAGCAACCATCGACTGAACATTTCTAGTCACTCACACATTAGATTATGAAGTAACTAAAGTCCTTATAGTAGCTTTTAGCATCTAATGACAAGAATGAGGATGGTTATATATAGAACCTTTTGACGTTAGGCAATATATGATCTAAAGATTCTGATTTTATAATATGATATAAAAATGGCTTAATTTATCCAATATTCAACTTGTGTTTTTTCCATCACTTTTGTTAAAGGCGGACGATTTTTGATTTAATCCGCTCATAATTCTTGGGGATGCATGACAAATAAGCATCATATCTATACCATTTTCTTATTGGTGCACATAGATCTCATAAAGATGATTGGAAAACATACTCCAAATGATTAGGGGACCTTTTCAAGTTTGCACTATCTTCACAACCAACACATCACTCCTTTGGATTTAAAACATGACAATATTCTTTTGGATGCTCGTTTGGATCTGAAAATTATAGAGTTTACACTAAAAACGTCTGTGGAACACCGTAAGCTAAGACTATCAAGATTTGTTTTCTTTGATATTCATTGGCATGTCATATTTTTATGCACATATATTAAAATTAGCCATCATATTGTCATGCAGGCAGTGGCAAAGCTTAGTGAGGGCGAAAGGGGGCCATAGCCCCCCAACCAGATATATTTCTTTACATAAACACATAATATTTAACACTATTTTGGCCAAATTTAACATCATACAATAGATTAGCCCCCTCAACTCCGTTGATGACACATTTAACCACATCTCAAATTGCGCTGGAGCTCCGCCGCTGCATGCAGGGGGAGCATTGCACTAGAGATCATAGATAGTGGAGAAATAACATTCAAGTCAGACGTGTATGGTTTGGGTATCATAATCATAAAATTATTAACAAGGAATAACAACTATGATTTTTAAAATGTAAGAAAAATTTACCTTCTCATTTAAATCAATGTTTTCTAACAAACTCAAATTTTGTAGTTCCATACTATATAGTCGAATCAGCAACAATGGTGCGGGTTTTATGTATGAAATTATGCTAATAGTCTTAAGCAATTTTAAAGCATTCCATGAACTTAATATGCATGTCATATTGAATGTTCTTTTAGTGGAATCACTTCCACTTTGTAGTGGCGATGTGATAGTTCGATACAACAAGGACAACTAAAGATTACAACATTCACACTCTTCATCTAAAATAGAATACTATGAAAGAACTTTCCATGTTCATTTCGTGATTTACTTTCATGTCCACAAGGTGATATAATTTTCTTTAGTTATCAAAATTGAAAATTGTGACATGCATATCTTACTACTAGTATTACATCACCAGTAATGCATTCATAAAACTGCCATCACAAGTTAGAAGAGTCGTGATGTTTTCTTACGGACTATATATTTAATCCAATGAAACATCACTCACCATATCTTATAAACATATCTTCTTAAGTTATTTAGTGGTGTCACTCATATTCATGAGCTACATGTTCTAGATGACAGTTCGTCGTACTATTATAGCAATTAAGTAATATACTGCAAAAAAATGTATCCAATGGGATATATGTATTACTTTATGTTCAACATATGGGAACTGTTATGTTTGAACTTTGTAGTGGCATGCATCTATAGACGTGGATGGCCTAGAAGTACAGAGCTGCATTGAAATAGCCTAGAAATGTGTGGCTTTTCACCAAGATTGAGAGGCCAAGAATTGGTGAGATCATGCAAAAGTTGGACGAGATAGAAAGGCTGTGATTCAAGGACCGAACACCTTCGTTATTCATGGTAATTAAAGATGTGATCCTGTTCACGTATGGCTTTATCTGGTGTGTACTCGTTTCTTTTGGTTCATCTGTGGGCAGTCCACACTATCATATTCTATAAATTACGGAGTAGTAAAGTACATGTGCTATGCAACAAAGAATAGAGACACACTCGCCGAAATATAACATGAAGGTCTATCCTTTTGTATCCAAACAACTATGCTCCACCTCTTCTGACCAAGATATGACAACATATTTGTGCCTCATATTCGACACTTAGACGATGTTGGACATTTCTGTAAACGGTTTTGGACATTTCCAAACTTTATGAAGAGTTGGGGAGATCACAATAGTACATACACCATGGCACCATGCTCTTTCATCTCTCACACTTACCGATCTCATCTAGTTACTTCTGGCTGCACACCATCGACATCCTGTTTCTCAAACAAATTCTCACATATATTGCTTTATTGCAAATCTATTTGCTCGATATGATCAGAGCAAAATCGAGCACTCCGAGGCTGGTGCACAAATTCTGCTCAAGTTCCACCTTACAACCCTAGTGCATAAGAACTAAATATTGGTTTGGTGGGCCTTTCATCAAGCACCTAGTGAACAATTCAGAGAAAGCATGAGAGCATGACAATTAGTGAACAAATCAGAGTAAACCATGAGAGGAGAGGCGTCTCAATGTACTACTCCAATCGAGTGAACGTTAACTGGAAACAAAAAAGGTTTATTATTGATTAGCGGAAAAGAACCCGAAAAAAATCATTAATAGAATATATATTCACCTGGCGTAGATAGGTTATGCAAATTGCATGATGTAAGAACCATACCTACAAATATTGATAGCAAAATTACGAACGGGACCTCCTGACATCACAAAATAAATCTTTTAAAAGGTTTATTATTGATCAGCAGAAAAGAACCCGACCGCAAACCATTAATCACTTGGTGTAGATAGGTTATGCAAATTGCATGATGTAAGAACCGTACCTACAAATATTGATAGCAAATTATCGGGACCTCCTGACATCACAAAATAAATCTTTCTTCAACCTAGCAAATGCCAATTGGGTTATCTCAAATCGAATCAGTATATTTACCTACAGATCATGCATGGAAGTAGTCAGGCGAATAATAGGCGACACGTGTCCCTCGGGAGAAAGAAATAGGATAGATGGCCATGGGTCCTCGCGCGTGATGCTCATAGTCGAGCTATACCCTTGTTGATTCGCCAACGATGACATGGCGAGAGGTTGCCGCACTCAATTGAGAAGGCGAAGCAGGGAATTGCTGATTGTCATGGCGGCGACTCGGCATCGATCGATCAGGAGAGCCAAGCGAAGATCGTTTTCTTTTGCCGTCAGCCAATGGAATTAATCTGTACGATGGAATCCTCTCCAATGGGCCAATATTTGTTAAGGGTACGGGCCCGTGTCTAGCGAGCCTTCCTTTTTTTTATCATATTAGTATCCAAACAGGAATTTCTTACCTATTTCCACGTGATGCCGTTGGAAGCCTATAGGTGTCCCGCCTCTGCACGTATTGTTTTTTTGAGTTGGTTCCCCTACACGTAATTGTTTTTCCTTTTTTGAGAATCCTACACGTAATTGTTTTTGAGGGAATCCCCTGCATGTAAAGTTTTTTGTACCTCCCATCATATTTATGTATGTACGTGACAGACTTTATTTGTGCAAAACAATGCATGTACACAATATTTGTGGGTAACGTTACAATTTTAGATCTTGGCCATTTACGTCTAAAATTAACGGTTGAGATAATTTAATCTGTGTGGACGAACGTAATGGCTTGTTTGCCTATTGTTTTAATTATATAATAGATTGCAGATCCCTTTACAATTGTTTGGCTGAATGCATTCATCAATGTCTGAAATTAACAAAATCTTGATAAGATGCATCCGAAAACTATTATACATGACACATAGTATATATTCAATTAACATGAAGCAGTACATCAGCCAATTAAACAAGCCTACATGCATGATAAAACATACCAGATGCAGCGAAGTATTTTCGCTGTAAACCTTAGGCTTGATATAATTGTACAAATTTTCTTTCAGAAGAGTAAGAGATATATTGTGCTTACCTCTACAACCACTTTGGACGTATGGATTTCCTTGGAAGCCATCTGCGCATTTGCAGTGATAACCAACATAGATGTCTGCAGTGAATACTTCTACGCACTTGCTGTTGAGACTCACACAAGCATATCCAGATCTATTATGTTGGGCCTCTATGCAACTTAGATTTGCAGTAACCCATTGCAGAGGGGAGAACAATGTCCCATATGAATAAAAAAGATCAGGTCCTCCTCCAGACAGGGCGAATCCTCCTTTTTGCTCAGGATTGGTGATATTAATGGTCCCTTCATCAACATTCATGCTGTTTACCTCCAGATGTGCCAACATGAGGACAGCTGATGAAGTCGTAACTGAGCAGTTGAGGTGAAAATCTTCCCTTGCAAAGCAACCCCTCTTCTAAGCCGAACGGGAACTGCACACTAATGTTACCACACGAACGGGTACAATCAGCTCTGCTTGCAATTGGATTATACCCTGGGATGGATCAGTAAAGATAAGATGTATCGAAGATTCCAAGTTACAAATCCCAAAATACCTAACAATTGTACATTTGGTCATTTCACTAGGGAAAAAAATAAAGTTACCTTTGTCGTTGGAGCATCCATCTTGAATGAAGGGGTTGCCTGTATAGCCGGCACTGCAGATGCAGTTGTACCCATTGCTTGATGTCATGCCGAAGTCAACACACTCATCACGTGTCAATGGGCACTCAAAAAATGTACTGTCGACGCACTCGGCATGGTCGCTGATACAGGCATAGGCAGTCCTATTTCGCACCGTGCCAGCACAGTTGGGTTGATCCACCATATTCCAACGAACAGTGGCACCGCCACTGTCCGTTATGCTGATTCTATCCCACAACGGAGAGGTCCGGTTAGGGCGTGCTCCGGTGTTAATTTTCCTATGGGCAATACAAATTTGAGGTGAAAAGTGTCGATGCTATGGTCATCGATGGGAAAACTACAGCAACCGACGCCGTTGCACTTCTTCGTAGCCACCATCTCCGTAATTCCTAGGTCCATGCACGCAGTTTTGCAGACGCGTCTGGTTGTGCCGGTGTTGTCGTTGACCCAATACACATCCAGGTCGCAACCTATGATGTTTAGAACGGTGTACCCATGGGTGAAGGACCTCCCAGGCGATTTCAGCGACAAGTCATACACTTTGACACCAGATTTCATAGGGATGGTATGCTGGAAGGAGGTGCTGATGAAATTTCCAGGGCCGAAATCATTCACATCGATATCGCCGGTTAGCTCGGTGATGCCGTCATGCAAGAAGAGCTTGGGGGGTTGGGAGGTCTCTTTGCAAGAGAGATTGAAATCAGGCCCACGGGAGCACCTTGATCCGATGCCAAAGGGATAGTCGAAGCTCAGATTGCCACATGTCCTCACGCAACCTTCGAGTGAGGCACTCCAGGGAACACTATCATGTTCTGGACTGTGGCTTGTTACAACTCTAGATGCTAACGCGGTTAGCTTTCCTAGTGACTCGAGTACCAAGAAAGGGAGTAGTGCATAGATCACTGGCAAGATGCCCATGATCTACAGACGCGCCTTGCGCTGCTTCCAACCTCGCTCTGGAAATTCAGGTCATGAAAGCTTGGATTCTCCGTAAAATGGTTGTACAGTTGCACTTGACTCCTGTGGATGTGGCTGTGGTGGGTTTGATGCGATGTGAAAGTGAGATTGCCAATTTGCCATGGCCACATTAAATTGCACTGCTACTTTTCTTGTGGCTATGCTGCAGCTGAACTTGTAAGTCAGTCATCATCTCCTGGTGCAGGTAACTCTACCCCATGTCACCACATGTTCTACTAAGATGTTAGAAAACTCACGCCAAACTTGTGCAAATTGATGAGAACAACTAAAGAAGCAAAAATCGCAGCATGAAGATGCCAAACAAACTAAATCAGAACTCATCAGCATTCGACACCTCGTTTTGGACATTACTTTGGTCAAACATTTTGGACGTCGATAAGTGCCACACGTATGGGCGTTAGGGAGTCCGCCCACACATTTTGTGTGGTGTATAAGAGGAACAGCCCACACACCTACGTGTGGGCAAAACAACTAGCGCCCACACGCCTCTTTTTCTCTCTCCCGATCCCTCTCACACGCGTGCGTGTGGGCGAAGTTGATAACGCCCACACGCCCGTATGTCAGGCCTCGTACCTCCTGGTCCCGCACGCCACGCGTGACGGTCACTGCGCGCCCGCAGTTGCCATGGTCCAGACCCTCGTCCATGTTCGTTTAACTGCAGTTGCCATGTCGCTGAACTATGGTTGCCATGTCGGACAACTGCAGTTGCCATGGTTGCTCAACTACAGTTGTCATCTATGGTCTGATCTAATGTAGTTGCCATGATTTCATAACTTTAGGAGTTGCCACATACTAACACTAGGCAGTTGAGAGAGTTGCCATGTGCTCACAAGCATGCTAGTGCAGTTGCCATGTAAAAAGGAAGAGTTGCCATCTGCTTACGTGCACGTTAGGGCAGTTGCCATGTACCATGCAAAAACATATGGCAACTAGGTAAAAGAGAGTTGCCATCTGCTTACCTGCACACTAGGCAGTTGCCGTGTACCCTGCAAAACACATGGCAAACTCGGGTAAAAAAAGAGAGTTGCCACCTGCTTATAAAGCACACTAGGGGCAGTTTCCATGTGCACTGCAAAACACATGGCAACTAGCAGTTTGGGTGTGAGAGAGGAGACGGGCGTGTGGGCGAGATGGCAAATGCCCACACACTAGTCCTTGAGTGTGCGTGCAAAGTGGCGTGTGGCCGAACTGCTGAACGCCCACACACCAGCCCCTCCTGTGTGGTGAAACGACCGTGTGGGCGACCGACTGAACGCCCACACACCAAGCCAGTCCTACGTGGCACTAGAAACATGCCAAGATTCGTGCGCTCACGAACGGACACGGATCCACGCGTGTGGGCGAGATGCAAACGCTCACACATGTGGGCGTTAACATTTCCGAACATTTTAGCTAATTCAATGTTGCAGTGATCAAAGTGGCATAATTTGCAAATTTACGGCACTAGATTTGCCACTTGTTACAAGTTAGTGGACCTGACAAGTTTGCGACAATGCTATGAGGATTTAACAATAGTCAGTGTTGAACATCTCATCTGGGAGTGCGTACCACTTTCAGGACTGACTTGGTGCTGCAAATTTATGGAGAAATTAGACCCAAGTAAGAAGACACCACGAAGAACAAGAAAAGTAAGCACCACTACTTTTTTCTGGTCTTGCTGCCGCAGAGCCGCCTCTCAAGTCAGTCAATGCCTGCCTTCTTGTGCACTAGCCCATCGATCAAAGGGGGTGTTGACAAGTCCGCCAAATGGCTCATTTCTGTTCACAATAAACCGCATTGCATATTATCGGCTTGTGATTCGCGCTGCAGAGATAGACATTGAATGCCATCTGATACTGAGAGCCGGATGGCAATCTTCAGTGCCACGGTGCCACCTAGTGAAGATAAACTAACTGATCAATTCCAACCGAGCTAGCTATTCCATTGTTTGCTTAAGCTGCAACTGAGGGCAGACTAGTGTAGTGATAACCATGCCAACTGATGGGAACATATGAGGACCCAGAATTACCTCATGAAAAAATAGCTCATTTCTGTAAGAATAAACCGTTTTGGATTATTGGGCTTGTGGATTGTGCTGCAGAGATATACTGTGAATGCTATCCTGCTCATCGACAGTGACAGCTAGCTCCCAATCTTCAGTGCCACCCAGTGAAGATAAGCTAACTGATTGCTTCCAGCTGAGCTAACTGACAGTAACTTAACTGCATCCCCAATATTAGGTGGTGTTTGATTAAGCTGCAACCGAGGGCAAGATGTTCGATATTTATTTTGTTTCATCCCTCACTTCATATATCTTCTTCCTTTGGAGTGTCTGACTGTAGGATTTTCTGTCCGTGGACATTTTGAAAGATGATGCACTCAAATAGATGGCCACTAAATCGGATTTGAATCAGCACTGCTTCATTATAAAAATCTGTGGGTACTAAATTAGGTTAAAAATCGATCTAAGCCTACTTGCAGCTTTATTGTCAGTCCTCATATTCATTGGATATGAATAATCAGCTTTTTTGTCTGAAACTTATCTCATTTTGATAGTTGTTTCAACATTAGTACGTTCCTATATCGTCCGGATGTGGAAAGCTAGTTAGCAACTACATCTTTGGTACAGCGCTTATGTTATTTTATAGCTTGTGGCCTGTTCAATGGACCAGCTTAGGAAAATTTTCTTAAGAACCTCCTCTCATATATAGTGCTTGTGGCCGGGTCTTAAGACTATTTTTTTGCTCAAGAGCCCCTGTTCACCACACATTGGGGACGCCCTTAATATGCGAGTTTTGTAGGTTGTGTACAAGCCGAGTTTTGCATGAGACTAATAGCCTAATCCATCGAGGACTTGAGCGCTCTCTACGTACCTGAAGTCTTCCCTTTACAATAGAAAATGTCCTAGGCAGCCGTGCTTATCACACCATATCACATGGGCTTACGTCGATACCACTTACAAGATGGTTACATAATCATAGGACGGTGCTGTTAGCAAGATCTCAGCAGCTGATGAATGGTGAACCCTGCCTATGATTATTATAACATTAATTTTCTTGAAGTGTCCAAGTGTCCCAACTGTAGGATTTTCTCTCTTGATTTGCATTTTGGAAGGAAAGGCATCATGCAAACAGATGGTGCCGACCAACATCTATAAGTCTTAACTTAGCTGAAAAATCATATGCATGCTCGCTTGCAGCCGGCCACTGGATTGGATTTGAATTAACATTTTTATGCAGAACCTTTTCTCCACATCAAAAAGGTGTGATAGCTCCCGGATGCAGAACTGACAGTAGCAGTCAGTCACATGCATGCAAGCAAAGGACGCGAAAGGGCATCTTGATTCATCGCTGCTAATTAAGTGGGCCTCCATAGGTGTAGAAGACTTTGCCAAGTCTTCCCTGAAGCTCAATAGAGAAAGAAGAGAGGCTTCATAGTTGGATGGTTTCATTTCCCTCATATCCATCCTTTTTCCCAATAAAGAGCGGAAACGAAACTCATATCCATCTAGAGCTAGCATCGATCCTCTCAAATCTATCTTCCCTGAAGTGAGCGCTCCGTCCATTATTTGCGAACTGAAGGTATGTATGTCCACGTTCTGTTGAATCAGATTATAAACTTGAGTTTCTTTCACTCTGTTCCGCTCGTGTTGGAGAGCTTGTGAAATTTCTGCTGGCTGAACATCTGTACAGATCTAGCATCCAGTAGTACACTAGTACTGCCACCTGTTAATTCCAACTATATATGTACTGGTTTGCTTCCTGTTAATTCCCTATATATGTACTTTGGTATACTACTACATCCTATAGCAAGTTTGCGCTTGAAGAACACATGCACAGTCTTCAAAATCCCTGCCGCACAGCAAATACTTTGGATTGATATCCATCCTTTCCGATTGAGGTTGATTTTTAATGCCAAAGTGTTATGGGCCAATCTCCAAGCAAATTTTCCCATCTAGTTTGGGAAAGTGACAAGGCCAAGGTGGAGGTCTTTTAACTGCACTGTGACTTGTGGGGCACCTTGTTGTAATTAGATTTCCCCAAGAAACACCCCTCTGTCGTAGTGCTAAGCAAGAGTGTCTTCAAAATTCTCCCTCGAAGGAATGGATTTGATCGGCGGAGCAGCCACCAGCCGTCCACACCTTGCTGCATGAACTTTTGGCTATTCTACAAATTTGTACCAAGTCAATAACTTAATCATGTTGTGGTTTAGCAGTTTAGCTATGCCAAGGAATTATTTTTTAGCTATGAAGCTCTTGATTACGCTTCACTCAATGATTTCTGAAGTATTTGACCATGCTCATGCGCTTTCTGTTGTCTTGGTAACATGAAGATCATTTTGTTCCTCGAGCAAATAATAATAATTCATTTATTTCAGGGCGGACGGGAGATTCGGGTAGGGACTGTGTTGTTTTTCGATGTTCCTGTTTTCAGGTGCGCGCTTGGGAAAGGGGCCAAATGTTCCATCAGCTTCCCAGCAATTGGATCCTTGTTCAGATGGTGTTCAAAATTGTGGTGCATCTGCAGGGACGAAAAATAACAGAGACAGGGAAAGAATTGATTCAGCTAAGGGAAATGGTGTTTGCCCTCTTAATGTTGATGAGAGTAAATTCGAAAATGTTAAGAGGGACATTGCGTGGTCCAAAATCAAAGAGATTACAGAAAATGATAGACTATATGATGCTGAAGCGGCGATGAAGTTAGTTCAATTATTGCAACTTGATCGAACTGAACAGAAAATAGGCCTTGCCGGTCGAGCAAGGGTTGCTGATATTATCGCAGCTACAGAAAATCCTGATTTCCTAGGCAGGTTTATACAACTAAGGGGCCTTCCGATCTTGAATGAGTGGCTTCAACAGATTCACAAAGGGAAGTCTGGTGAAGGGGGTGGTCCTAAAGAAACCGATAAGCCTATTGAAAAACTTATTCACGCCCTGCTTCGTGCACTAGTGAAATTGCCTATTAATCTGAATGCCCTACAAAGCTGCAGTATTGGGAAAACTGTCAATCATCTGCGCAGCCATAAAGACCAGGAGATACAGAGGAATGCTAGGTGTCTTGTTGATAGCTGGAAGAAGCGTGTTGATGCTGAAATGAAGTCGAATGAGTTCAAGCGTGTTGACACAGCCGCAACACCTGCCAAGAGGAAGTTCAGCCCCCCCAAGCAATCAAACTACAATTTATCTTTTGCTCCATACTGGGGACCGCATCATATCAGGAAGTTGGCCAAAACACGAAGTCCTATTAGCAAGGTTGCATTTTCATTTCCGAGTTAAAAGAATCTGTTTCAATTTTGTGCGGCAATTTTGTAAGTGTTCCTTGTTTTCTGACAGGCTTATGACATTGGAAAACATGACGATGGACAATCCATCCTATCTTTAAAGAGCATCAATAACTTTTTGTCTTCTTCAGGTTACTGCTATTCAAAATATTTTAAATGTTTGAATGTTAAATCCATGTATCTATAAATTATACATGAGGTTCATATATAACACTACAATCAGTCTTGAGGTGTAAAATATTATTAAATTAATATAATAGCTCTGTCATGTTGGGAACATGTATTACTATCTATTCTATTAAAAGAAGAATTACAGTTGGTATTATTTGAGATTATTTTTTTGTATTACAGCAACGGCTGATCAATTAACTGAACTTAAAGCCCTTCAGAGCGTACTGATGGACGCAAATGCAGAGCCAACTAAGCTATCATTTCCATTCATAAGATACATCACACAAAAATTCCATCAAGAGATCGGTCGTGGTGGGTTCGGAGTGGTTTACCTGGTATGATTCCTTGATTGTGTATTTGTGTTGCAGCTCGTAATTGTGCATGCATGTGTTTGCCTACTGGCGCAAAATTATCGTGTTAATGCTAGATTTTTAATAAGTTAAGTAAACAGGGAGATATCGGAACTGGGAAGGTTGCTGTGAAGAAACTCTCAATAATGCAGAACTTTTCTGAGGCGACCTTTCTGGATGAGATTAATTGTTTAATAAAGGCAAAGCACACGAATATAGTGAGATTTCTTGGTTATTGTGCGGATACATATGGGGAATGTGTGCAATACGAAGGAAGTCTTGTGCTATCAGAGGTACCACAACGGTTGCTATGCTTCGAGTATGTTCCTAACGGAAACCTTCAGAAGTATCTTGAAGGTAAAACTTGCAACTTTTTTTTAAGGAAACTTAAATCCAGCACAAATAGGAGAATTTTTTTATGTCCATGAGGAATTGAATTTGATAATGGGACCATACATCCATTCTCCCTGGCCAAGGAAGCTAATGTAATCTCTCCAATACATCATAGTTACCTAAACGGCTAAACTCTTCTTGAGCAGTTAAGCATATTCTTAAACACCTCTGAAACCGAGGTCTCGTAACTTGTCTCAATGGGACATGTTTTTAGCAAAGTTTATATGGGTTGCATTGGTCCAGATATGACATGTGTGACCATATATAGTACTAGAGACATGTTGATGACAAGAATACAACACAACCCAATATCAGGATCGGAATGTACACTATATAGAGGATAGGTAGAGTTTACTGCATTTTAAAGACTATTTGATGACAACTAATGTAACCTGATCTCTAGATTGTACTGTGTGACATAATGTGATTGATCTCCAGAACAAAATAACTGAACTTTCCTATAGTTTTTAGCATCCAACTATAATACTAGCAAAATACTGGTATATAGCAACCTTCTGATGTGTCGACAACCATCAATTGAACTTTACTAGTCAATCATACATTAGAGTATAAATTAACTAAAACTCCTTGTAATGTCTAGCATTCAAATATAATGACTAGGAAAATACATCTATATAATAACCTGATGATGTTTGACAATATATGATCTAAAGATTTCTCCTTGATAATATAATATAAAAAATTGCTTAATGTTGCACATCCTCCACTTGTAGTTCTCCATCATTTTTCTAAAGGCGGGTGATTTTTCATAACATAATTCACTCATACGTGTTGGAGAAGAAAATATGCCATGTAATTTTTGTTGTTGTTGTTGTTGTTGTTGTTGTTGGTGGTGGTGGTGCAGATAAGTCTCATAAAGATGAATGGAAAATACGATACCAAATGATTAGGGGAATTTGCAATGGTCTGAACTATCTTCACGACCAACGTATTACTCACTTGGATTTAAAACCCGACAATATTCTTTTGGATGCTCGCATGGATCCCAAAATTACAGACTTTGGGATATCAAGATGCTTTGATGAAGGAATAACTAGAATTTACACTAAAAATGTTCGTGGAACACGGTAAGTTAATACTACCATGATTTCTTTTCTTGCTATTTAGTATGCTAAATTTGATTTATGCACACATATTAAAGTTTGCTATCATAATGTCATGCAGGGGAATTATTGCACCAGAGACCATAGTCCATGGAGAAATAACATTTAAATCAGACATATATGGCTTGGGCAATATAATCATTCATCTATTAGCAGGGTGTAACAATTATGATTTCGATAATGTAAGAATAATTTACTTTTCCATTTCAGTTGGTGTTTTGTAATAAAATCTCATCTTGCAGCTACACACTATAAGATAATAACTAAAAGTCACATACTCAGTGCAACTAGCAACAACAATGTAGATTTTATGTACTGAGTGCAGTGTTTCGGTGCCCAGGCTCATCTGCACCCGTCCAGGAAAAAAAATCACAAAAAATTCAAAACAAATTCAAAAAATTCCAATCTTTTTTGCATGGTAGACAATTTATCACTTGAGGTCCGCTCCAAATTTTAGATCATTTGGACTTCTGAGAACCTCTCAGCAAAAAATACAAATCGGGTCAGAACAGTGTATGAATAGTAAACATTTTTACAGACCCCAAATTTGTCTTTTTTGCCGAGAGCTGCTCATATGGCCAAATAATTTGAAAATTGGAGCGTACCTCACACATCAAATTATCTACCACAAAAAAATTTTGAAATTTTTGGAATTTTTCTAGTAATTGTTTTGATTTTTCTCGTAAGGGCAGGTGCAGCTGAGCCTGGGCTCAGAAATGGATTACCGTTATGTACCAAAGTATATCAGTAGCTCTTAAAAAAAATTCAGAGCACTCCGTAGTCTCTGTATGCATGGAAATTTTTGATTTTTTACTGGAATCACATACATTTTATAGAAGATATATATTAGTTCCATACACTGAAGAATGCAAAAAAGTTACTTCATTCACACTCTTCATACGAAATATAATACTGTAAAGGAACTTTCTATATGCTCGTTCTGTTATTTTGGTTTTTCACATCTCCAAGATAATGGAGATTTCTTTACCTATCAAAGCTATAATGTTTGAGACACGTATACCTCAATATCACTATTTAGTTGCCAATAATGCTTTAAAAATACTGCCACCACAAGTTACAAGAGTGGTGATGTTTTTTATGGACTATATTTTAAAGTCGATGAAACATCTCTCATCATATCTTACAAACATATTTTGTAAGTTATTTACTTCTGATAGAGGTACCACTCATATTCATGAACTTTATCTTGTAGATGATAGCAAGTTATACTATTATAATAGTTAACCAATAGCTAAAGCAACCACATTTTTTCCTTTCCCTCATGCTAAGGCGGCTAGGGCAAAGTTCTCCCCTCCAAGCTTCACAGGACAGCCTATGGATTCTCCTCCCCACTGCCTGCCGCTCCAGTGGTGGTAGGGAGGGGAATCCCGGTGCCTTGTCTCCGGCTAGTAGTTTAGGTTAGGATTTTATTAGTCCTCACAGAGGCATCACTTGGACGGTTGGCGACACTTCTTCTTCGAGTTGGTCTTCTAGGCTTTCATACTCCTCGAATTCGTCTATCAGGATGGAATCAAAGGAGGACCGGCGTAGATTCCTACCGTCTCGTTGGGGCGGCAAAGTTAGGGTTTCTCTGCATGTGTGGGCGATGGCGAGATTTAGTTGCAGGTGCTCAGATCGATCCAAGGGTTCAATAGCGACGACTATGGTTCCAGAACGCTGGTGGATAAAGACTTCCCGATTGTCCTCGACAAGATCATGCCTACTCTAATATGGGATCGGGGACAACCAGGCATCACTGGCTTGTTCTGGCGGCGGTAGTGGTAGTTTGGTGGTCTAGAGGCCTCGGTGCAATTTTCATTATGTTTGGCGTCCTTTGTACTTACCGTGAACTTTTATAATAGATCTGGGTATTTCGCAAATAAATAAATAAATAGTTAACTAATATATTAAGGAAAGAAAACAGAAATGGTATATATATCTTATATTATGTTATGTTCAACATATGAAACAGTCACGCTTAATGCTTGAATTTTGCAGTGGCATACATCTATAGACGTGGACGACCCACAAGCAAAGTGTTGCATTGATATAGCTAAAAATTGTGTGGCTTTTAACCAACATGAGAGACCTACAATTGGTGAGATCATGCAAAAGCTGAATGAGATAGAGACGATGTGATTCAAAGGGCCAACATCTTCATTATACCAGATGTAATAATGTTCACTTAGGGATATATTTGATGTATACACCTTTCTTTTGGTGTATCTTATAAATAAAGTAGTAAAATATATTTGCTTTGCATCAAAAATATAAACGCACGTAATAAATGTGACATAAAGGTCTATGCTTTTCTGTGCAAACATCTATTCTTCCCCTATTCCACCATGCTACAAGGCTACAACATGTGCAAGAATGACTAATGTCACATAGATATTTGTGCCTCAATGACTAATGTTATATTGATATTCGTGCCTCAAATTCAGCACTGCAACGATTCAGACGGCAACAACATCAGCTTAGTTGCACTGATTCATCCCGAGAGATAATGTAAACGGTTTAGAACATTTATCAACTTAATTAAAAGTTCAAGAGGGTACTATGGATAATTCGCAAATACTCCTTCCGTTCCATATTTCTTGTCGTGAACTAAAACCACAACAAAAGTTATGGAATGTGTTGTACTTTTGGTAACCTGATTAGGAGTCACATAAATGTGTTGTACTGGTTGATGCGCCCGGCATGCTGGCATTGTCTCCGACTGAGTACACCTTTAGGTCGCAGCAGGTACTCTTTTTCTTTTTTAACATTAGTCACAGCTGGTACTATGTTTAGAACAATGGGCGCAGATCTGCCATTACCCTTTGGTGTATGAAACGGACCTCAGCCCTTGCTCTACAAATCAACCGGAGCTCACGAAGACACAAAATTACAGCATGAAAATAACAAAGCACAAAAGAAACTCACCAGCAGGGGGCATCAGGAGAATGCCATCCTCATCTCAATAGCAACCAAAAATCAATACCTTGTAACCTCAGCCCATCAAAGGGCGACCTGACAAGTCATTGCCAGCTGGCCGATCTCTGTCACTGAACCAAAGGCCAATAGAGTCATGCAAAGCTGCGTGTTGATTCTTCGGGTTTTCCAAAGGTTTGTCCAGCACAGGGAACAAATCACTAAAATACTTCATGCCTACTCTCAGAGAGTAAATGAACCAAAGGCTTGATGTGCAAGTTGATGGAAACCAATGAGCACACAAAAATACAGCATGAAAATAGCAAAGCACACAAGATACTCACCAGCAAGGGGCGTCAGAAGAATGCAGAGCTGCACCACGCAACCGGATGTGAATTCCACCATGCTCCGGATGGCAATAT
>NC_041384.1:753998708-754014688 GCF_002162155.2 Triticum dicoccoides
GCAACCAACCAACACTACACATCGCGACGCTGGGGCGAGCAGCACAACAAGCCCAAAGACAGAAAAGAAGAAGAAACAAATGCCAACAACGGCAGCTCGACAAAGCACGGAAGGCCCGCCACCGTTGTGCCCTCCGGAAACACCCCACCACAGCCCGAGGCTCCGAGTGCTGCGTACCAGGCAGCACCTCCAAGAAGGTATGCGACGCCGACGACGCTGCTGCCCGGACGAGTCCTAGTGTTTCCCCCGGTATGCGAGGAAAGTGGGGGATGGCTACCACCGACACCCTTCAAGAAGGAATGGTGGCACCTGCCGGTGTCACCGCATCGGAGCCGGACGAACCGGTAAGGATTTTTCCCGCACACCAAACACCACCGCCCATCCAGAGCCTACCATCGAAACCACCGCCCAATGCGCCATCGCGGTTGTGCTGCCACTCACGCCGTCTCACTACGAGCACCAACACGAGGCCAAGAAGACCGGATAGAAGCGCCACGCAATGAGAGCAGCAGCACCAAGGCTGAGCGGGAGGGAACCACCTCCACCGCCGTCGTGCGAGAAGCCCGCGCCTCCGACATCGTCGCGGTAGCGGACCGGACACGACAACGGGGCATACCAGGCCACCCCTCGCACGGCCAGGCCCGAAACCGGCCCGCTAAGCCATGTCGGTCGTGCTGCAGCAGGCTGGCGTCGGAACCGCCAGCACCCCGTCGCGCAACGCCGCTCCCCCTTCCCCCAGAAATCACGTCGCCGATCCGCCCCGCAGCCGGCCTGCCCAGGTCCAGCTGGGCCCGTAGGGCCTAGATCTTGGCCGAGCGCCACCGCCAGGACGTGCCGCAGCGCCACCCCGCCGCCAGTGATGGCGCCGCCACCCGTCCGCTCTGCGATGAGGAACCCCGCCACCAGCTAGACCGCCGCCGCCTAAGAGCACCCCCCCTGGTGCAGCTCCGCCCCACGCCGGAGAGCCACCTGGAGGGGAAGGTCAGGAGGGCCGCCGCCACCAACATCCCCGCAACGTAGTAATTTCAAAAAATTTCCTACGCACACGCAAGATCATGGTGATGCATAGCAACGAGAGGGGAGAGTGTTGTCTACGTACCCTCGTAGACCGAAGCTGAAGCGTTGACGCAACGTAGAGGAAGTAGTCGTACGTCTTCCCGATCCGACCGATCCAAGCACCGTTACTCCGGCACCTCCGAGTTCTTGGCACACGTTCAGCTCGATGACGATCCCCGAGCTCAGATCCAGCAAAGCGTCGGGGAGGAGTTCCGTCAGCAAAGCGTGGTGACGATCTTGATGTTCTACTGTCGCAGGGCTTCGCCTAAGCACCGCTACAATATGACTAAGGTAGAATATGGTGGAGGGGGGGCACCGCACACGGCTAAGGAACGATCACGAAGATCAACTTGTGTGTCTAGAGGTGCCCCCCTGCCCCCGTATATAAAGGAGAAAGGGGGGAGGCCGGCCGACCCTTGTGGGCGCGCCAGGGAGGAGGAATCCTCCTCCTAGTAGGAGTAGGACTCCCTCTTTCCTACTCCTACTAGGAGGGGGAAAGGAAGGGGGAGAGGGAGAAGGAAAGGGGGGCGCCGCCCCCCCTATCCTAGTCCAATTCGGACCAGAGGGGGAGGGGGCGCGCGGCCCACCCTGGCCGCCCCTCTCTCTCTCCACTAAGGACCATAAGGCCCATTACTACTCCCGGGGGGTTCCGGTAACCCTCCGGCACTCCGGTTTTCTCCGAAATCACTCGGAACATTTCCGGTGTCCGAATATAGCCGTCCAATATATCAATCTTAATGTCTTGACCATTTCGAGACTCCTCGTCATGTCCGTGATCACATCCGGGACCCCGAACAAACTTCGGTACATCAAAATACATAAACTCATAATGAAACTGTCATCGTAACCTTAAGCGTGCGGACCCTACGGTTCGAGAACAATGTAGACATGACCGAGACACATCTCCGGTCAATAACCTATAGCGGAACCTGGATGCTCATATTGGCTCCTACATATTCTACGAAGATCTTTATCGGTCAGATATAACAACGTATGTTGTTCCCTTTGTCATCGGTATGTTACTTGCCCGAGATTCGATCATCGGTATCTCAATACCTAGTTCAATCTCGTTACCGGCAAGTCTCTTTACTCGTTCCGTAATACATCATCTCACAACTAACCCATTAGTTGCAATGCTTGCAAGGCTTATGTGATGTGCATTACCGAGAGGGCCCAGAGATACCTCTCCGACAATCGGAGTGACAAATCCTAATCTCGAAATACGCCAACCCAACATGTACCTTCGGAGACACCTGTAGAGAACCTTTATAATCACCCAGTTACATTGTGACGTTTGGTAGCACACAAAGTGTTCCTCCGGCAAACGGGAGTTGCATAATCTCATAGTCATAGGAACATGTATAAGTCATGAAGAAAGCAATAGCAACATACTAAACGATCGGGTGCTAAGCTAATGGAATGGGTCATGTCAATCAGATCATTCACCTAATGATGTGATCCCGTTAATCAAATAACAACTCTTTGTCCATGGTTAGGAAACACAACCATCTTTGATTAACGAGCTAGTTAAGTAGAGGCATACTAGTGACACTCTGTTTGTCTATGTATTCACGCATGTATTATGTTTCCGGTTAATACAATTCAAGCATGAATAATAAACATTTATCATGATATAAGGAAATAAATAATAACTTTATTATTGCCTCTAGGGCATATTTCCTTCAGTCTCCCACTTGCACTAGAGTCAATAATCTAGATTACATAGTAATGATTCTAACACCCATGGAGCCTTGGTACTGATCATGTTTTGCTCGTGGAAGAGGCTTAGTCAACGGGTCTGCTACATTCAGATCCGTATGTATCTTGCAAATCTCTATGTCTCCCACCTGGACTAGATCCCGGATGGAATTGAAGCGTCTCTTGATGTGCTTGGTTCTCTTGTGAAATCTGGATTCCTTTGCCAAGGCAAATGCACCAGTATTGTCATAGAAGATTTTCATTGGACCCGATGCACTAGGTATGACACGTAGATCGGATATGAACTCCTTCATCCAGACTCCTTTGTTTGCTGCTTCCGAAGCAACTATGTACTCCGCTTCACATGTAGATCCCGCCACGACGCTTTGTTTAGAACTGCACCAACTGACAGCTCCACCGTTTAATGTAAACACGTATCCGGTTTGCGATTTAGAATCGTCCGGATCAGTGTCAAAGTATGCATCAATGTAACCATTTACGATGAGTTCTTTGTCACCTCCATATACGAGAAACATATCCTTAGTCCTTTTCAGGTATTTCAGGATGTTCTTGACCGCTGTCCAGTGATCCACTCCTAGATTACTTTGGTACCTCCCTGCTAGACTTATAGCAAGACACACATCAGATCTGGTACACAACATTGCATACATGATAGAGCCTATGGCTGAAGCATAGGGAACATCTTTCATTTTCTCTCTATCTTCTGCAGTGGTCGAGCATTGAGTCTTACTCAACTTCACACCTTGTAACACAGGCAAGAATCCTTTCTTAGCCTGATCCATTTTGAACTTCTTCAAAACTTTGTCAAGGTAAGTGCTTTGTGAAAGTCCAATTAAGCGTTTTGATCTATCTCTATAGATCTTAATGCCCAATATGTAAGCAGCTTCACCGAGGTCTTTCATTGAAAAACTCTTGTTCAAGTATCCCTTTATGCTATCCAGAAATTCTATACTATTTCCGATTAGTAATATGTCATCCACATATAATATCAGAAATGCTACAGAGCTCCCACTCACTTTCTTGTAAATACATGCTTCTCCAAAAGTCTGTATAAACCCAAATGCTTTGATCACACTATCAAAGCGTTTATTCCAACTCCGAGAGGCTTGCACGAGTCCATAAATCGATCGCTGGAGCTTGCACACTTTGTTAGCTCCTTTTGGATCGACAAAACCTTCTGGTTGCATCATATACAACTCTTCTTCCAGAAATCCATTCAGGAACACAGTTTTGACATCCATCTGCAAAATTTCATAATCATAAAATGCGGCAATTGCTAACATGATTCAGATAGACTTAAGCATCGCTATGGGTGAGAAGGTCTCATCGTAGTCAATCCCTTGAACTTGTCGAAAACCTTTTGCGACAAGTCAAGCTTTGTAGACAGTAACATTACCGTCAGCGTCAGTCTTCTTCTTGAAGATCCATTTATTCTCAATTGCTTGCCGATCATCGGGCAAGTCAACCAAAGTCCATACTTTGTTCTCATACATGGATCCCATCTCAGATTTCATGGCTTCAAGCCATTTTGCGGAATCTGGGCTCACCATCGCTTCTTCATAGTCCGTAGGTTCATCATGATCTAGTAGCATGACTTCCAGAACAGGATTACCGTACCACTCTGGTGCGGATCTTACTCTAGTTGATCTACGAGGTTCAGTAGTAACTTGTTCTGAAGCTTCATGATTATTATCATTAGCTTCCTCACTAATTGGTGTAGGTGTCACAAAAACCGGTTTCTGTGATGTACTACTTTCTAATAAGGGAGCAGGTACAGTTACCTCATCAAGTTCTACTTTCCTCCCGCTCACTTCTTTTGAGAGAAACTCCTTCTCTAGAAAGGATCCATTCTTGGCAACAAATGTCTTGCCTTCGGATATGTGATAGAAGGTGTACCCAACAGCCCCCTTTGGGTATCCTATGAAGATACATTTCTCCGATTTGGGTTCGAGCTTATCAGGTTGAAGTTTTTTCACATAAGCATCGCAGCCCCAAACTTTCAGAAACGACAACTTTGGTTTCTTGCCAAACCACAGTTCATAAGGCGTCGTCTCAACGGATTTTGATGGTGCCCTATTTAACGTGAATGCAGCCGTCTCTAAAGCATAACCCCAAAACGATAGCGGTAAATCTTTAAGAGACATCATAGATCGCACCATATCAAGTAAAGTACGATTACGACGTTCGGACACACCATTACGTTGTGGTGTTCCGGGTGGCGTGAGTTGCGAAACTATTCCGCATTGTTTCAAAAGTACACCAAACTGGTAACTCAAATATTCTCCTCCACGATCAGATCGCAGAAACTTTATTTTCTTGTTACGATGATTTTCAACTTCACTCTAAAATTCTTTGAACTTTTCAAATGTTTCAGACTTATGTTTCATTAAGTAGATATACCCATATCTGCTTAAGTCATCTGTGAAGGTGAGAAAATAACGATATCCGCCACGAGCTTGAACATTCATCGGACCACATACATCTGTATGTATGATTTCCAATAAATCTGTTGCTCTCTCCATAGTACCGGAGAACGGTGTTTTGGTCATCTTGCCCATGAGGCACGGTTCGCAAGTACCAAGTGATTCATAATCAAGTGGTTCTAAAAGTCTATCAGTATGGAGTTTCTTCATGCGCTTTACACCGATATGACCTAAACGGCAGTGCCACAAATAAGTTGCACTATCGTTATCAACTCTGCATCTTTTGGCTTCAACATTATGAATATGTGTATCACTACTATCGAGATTCATTAAAAATAGACCACTCTTCAAGGGTGCATGACCATAAAAGATATTACTCATATAAATAGAACAACCACTATTCTCTGATTTAAATGAATAACCGTCTCGCATCAAACAAGATCCAGATATAATGTTCATGCTCAACGCTGGCACCAAATAACAATTATTTAGGTATAATACTGATCCCGATGGTAGATGTAGAGGTAGCGTGCCGACCGCGATCACATCGACTTTGGAACCATTTCCCACGCGCATCGTCACCTCGTCCTTCGCCAGTGTTCGCTTAATCCGTAGTCCCTGTTTCGAGTTGCAAATATTAGCAACAGAACCAGTATCAAATACCCAGGTGCTACTGTGAGCTCTAGTAAGGTACACATCAATAACATGTATATCACATATACCTTTGTTCACCTTGCCATCCTTCTTATCCGCCAAATACTTGGGGCAGTTCCGCTTCCAGTGTCCAGTCTGCTTGAAGTAGAAGCACTCAGTTTCAGGCTTAGGTCCAGACTTGGGTTTCTTCTCTTGAGCAGCAACTTGCTTGTTGTTCTTCTTGAAGTTCCCTTTCTTCTTCCCTTTGCCCCTTTTCTTGAAACCAGTGGTCTTATTGACCATCAACACTTGATGCTCCTTCTTGATTTCTACCTCCGCGGCTTTTAGCATTGCGAAGAGCTCGGGAATTGTTTTGTCCATCCCTTGCATGTTATAGTTCATCACAAAGCTCTTGTAGCTAGGTGGAAGTGATTGGAGAATTCTGTCAATGACGCAATCATCTGGAAGATTAACTCCCAATTGAATCAAGTGATTATTATACCCAGACATTTTGAGTATATGCTCACTGACAGATCTGTTCTCCACCATCTTGCAGCTATAGAACTTATTGGAGACTTCATATCTCTCAATTCGGGCATTTTCTTAAAATATTAACTCCAACTCCTGGAATATCTCATATGCTCCATGACGTTCAAAACGTCGTTGAAGACCCGATTCTAAGCCGTAAAGCATGGCACATTGAACTATCGAGTAGTCATCAGCTTTGCTCTGCCAAACGTTCTTAACATCGTCAGTTGCATCAGCAGCAGGCCTGGCACCCAGCGGTGCTTCCAGGACGTAATTCTTCTGTGCAGCAATGAGGATAATCCTCAAGTTACGGACCCAGTCCGTGTAATTGCTACCATCATCTTTCATCTTTGCTTTCTCAAGGAACGCATTAAAATTCAACGGGACAACAGCATGGGCCATCTATCTATAATCAAACATAAACAAGCAAGATACTATCAGGGACTAAGTTCATGATAAATTTAAGTTCAATTAATCATATTACTTAAGAACTCCCACTTAGAAAAACATCCCTCAAATCCTCTAAGTGATCACGTGATCCAAATCAACTAAACCATAACCGATCATCACGAGAAATGGAGTAGTTTTCAATGGTGAACATCACTATGTTGATCATATCTACTATATGATTCACGCTCGACCTTTCGGTCTTAGTGTTCCGAGGCCATATCTGCATATGCTAGGCTCGTCAAGTTTAACCTAAGTATTCTGCGTGTGCAAAACTGGCTTGCACCCGTTGTAGATGGACGTAGAGCTTATCACACCCGATCATCACGTGGTGTCTGGGCACGATGAACTTTGGCAACGGTGCATACTCAGGGAGAACACTTTTATCTTGAAATTTAGTGAGAGATTATCTTATAATGCTACCGTCAATCAAAGCAAGATAAGATGCATAAAAGATAAACATCACATGCAATCAATATAAGTGATATGATATGGCCATCATCATCTTGTGCTTGTGATCTCCATCTCCAAAGCATCGTCATGATCACCATCGTCACCGGCGCGACACCTTGATCTCCATCGTAGGATTGTTTTCGTCTCGCCAATCTTATGCTTCTACGACTATCGCTACCGCTTAGTGATAAAGTAAAGCATTACAGGGCGATTGCATTGCATACAATAAAGCGACAACCATATGGCTCCTGCCAGTTGCCGATAACTCGGTTACAAAACATGATCATCTCATACAATAAAATTTAGCATCATGCCTTAACCATATCACATCACAACATGCCCTGCAAAAACAAGTTAGACGTCCTCTACTTTGTTTGTTGCAAGTTTTACGTGGCTGCTACGGGCTTAAGCAAGAACCAATCTTACCTACGCATCAAAACCACAACGATAGTTTGTCAAGTTGGTGCTGTTTTAACCTTCGCAAGGACCGGGCGTAGCCACACTCGGTTCAACTAAAGTTGGAGAAACTGACACCCGCCAGCCACTTGTGTGCAAAGCACGGCGGTAGAACCAGTCTCGCGTAAGCGTACGCGTAATGTCGGTCCGGGCCGCTTCATCCAACAATACCGCCGAACCAAAGTATGACATGTTGGAAAGCAGTATGACTTATATCGCCCACAACTCACTTGTGTTCTACTCGTGCATATTACATCAACACATAAAACCTAGGCTCGGATGCCACTGTTGGGGAACGTGGTAATTTCAAAAAATTTCCTACGCACACGCAAGATCATGGTGATGCATAGAAACGAGAGGGGAGAGTGTTGTCTATGTACCCTCGTAGACCGAAGCAGAAGCGTTGACGCAACATAGAGGAAGTAGTCGTACGTCTTCCCGATCCGACCGATCCAAGCACCGTTACCCCGGCACCTCCGAGTTCTTGGCACACGTTCAGCTCGATGACGATCCCCGGGCTCCGATCCAGCAAAGCGTCGGGGAGGAGTTCCGTCAGCACCACGGCGTGGTGACGATCTTGATGTTCTACTATCACAGGGCTTCGCCTAAGCACCGCTACAATATGACCAAGGTAGAATATGGTGGAGGGGGGCACCGCACACGGCTAAGGAACGATCACGAAGATCAACTTGTGTGTCTAGAGGTGCCCCCTGCCCCCGTATATAAAGGAGCAAGGGGGGAGGCCGGCCGACCCTTGTGGGCGTGCCAGGGAGGAGGAATCCTCCTCCTAGTAGGAGTAGGACTCCCTCTTTCCTACTCCTACTAGGAGGGGGAAAGGAAGGGGGAGAGGGAGAAGGAAAGGGGGGCGCCGCCCCCCCTCTCCTAGTCCAATTCGTACCAGAGGGGGAGGGGGCGTGCGGCCCACCCTGGCCGCCCCTTTCTCTCTCTCTCCACTAAGGCCCATAAGGCCCATTACTACTCCCGGGGGGTTCCGGTAACCCTCCGGCACTCCGGTTTTCTCCGAAATAACCCGGAACATTTCCGGTGTCCGAATATAGCCGTCCAATATATCGATCTTTATGTCTCGACCATTTCGAGACTCCTCGTCATGTCCGTGATCACATCCGGGACCCCGAACAAACTTCAGTACATCAAAATACATAAACTCATAATGAAACTGTCATCGTAACGTTAAGCGTGCGGACCCTACGGTTCGAGAACAATGTAGACATGACCGAGACACATCTCCTGTCAATAACCAATAACGGAACCTGGATGCTCATATTGGCTCCTACATATTCTACGAAGATCTTTATCGGTCAGACCGCATAACAACATACGTTGTTCCCTTTGTCATCGGTATGTTACTTGCCCGAGATTCGATCGTCGGTATCTCAATACCTAGTTCAATCTCGTTACCGGCAAGTCTCTTTACTCGTTCCGTAATACATCATCTCACAACTAACCCATTAGTTGCAATGCTTGCAAGGCTTATGTGATGTGCATTACCGAGAGGGCCCAGAGATACCTCTCCGACAATCGGAGTGACAAATCCTAATCTCGAAATATGCCAACCCAACATGTACCTTCAGAGACACCTGTAGAGCACCTTTATAATCACCTAGTTATGTTGTGACGTTTGGTAGCACACAAAGTGTTCCTCCGGCAAACAGGAGTTGCATAATCTCATAGTCATAGGAACATGTATAAGTCATGAAGAAAGCAATAGCAACATACTAAACGATCGGGTGCTAAGCTAATGGAATGGGTCATGTCAATCAGATCATTCACCTAATGATGTGATCCCGTTAATCAAATAACAACTCTTTGTCCATGGTTAGGAAACACATCCATCTTTGATTAACGAGCTAGTTAAGTAGAGGCATACTAGTGACACTCTGTTTGTCTATGTATTCACACATGTATTATGTATCCGGTTAAAACAATTCTAGCATGAATAATAAACATTTATCATGATATAAGGAAATAAATAATAACTTTATTATTGCCTCTAGGGCATATTTCCTTCACCCGGGGCTAGGCCGGCCGCAGGCGCCAGCAACGGCGGCAGGGAGGAAGGGGAGAGGGGGGCTGGAGGGGGAGGGAGCGTGATACGTCTCCAACGTACCTATAATTTTTGATTGCTCCATGCTATTATATATTCTGTTTTGGATGTTTAATGGGCTTATTTATACACTTTTATATTATTTTTGGGACTAACCTATTAACCCAAGGCCCAGTGCAAATTGCTGTTTTTTTGCCTATTTCAGTGTTTCGCAGAAAAGGAATATCAAACGGAGTCCACACGGAATGAAACCTTCGGGAGCGATTTTTGGAAAAACGTGATTCAAGTAATCCTGTATACAATTCCCTTTGTCTATCGGTATGATACTTGCCCGAGATTCGATCATCGGTATCCCGATACCTCGTTCAATCTCGTTACCGGCAAGTCTCTTTACTCGTACCGTAATGCATGATCCCATGATCAACCACTTGGTCACATTGAGCTCATTATGATGATGCATCACCGAGTGGGCCCAGAGATACCTCTCCGTCATACGGAGTGACAAATCCCAGTCTCGATTCGTGCCAACCAAACAGAGACATTCGGAGATACCTGTAGTGCACCTTTATAGCCACCCAGTTACGTTGTGACGTTTGGCACACCCAAAGTACCCTTACGGTATTTAGGAGTTGCACAATCTCATGGTCTAAGGAAAGGATACTTGACATTAGAAAAGCTTTAGCAGACGAACTACACGATCTTGTGCTATGCTTAGGATTGGGTCTTGTCCATCACATCATTATCCTAATGATGTGATCCCGTTATCAACGACATCCTATGTCCATGGTTAGGAAACCGTAACCATCTATTGATCAACGAGCTAGTCAACTAGAGGCTCACTAGGGACATGTTGTGGTCTATGTATTCACACATGTATTACAATTTCCGGATAACACAATTATAGCATGAACAATAGACAATTATCAGGAACAAGGAAATATAATAATAACCTTTTTATTATTGCCTCTAGGGCATATTTCCAAAAAATTGGATGTAGGGGAGCATGAGTTATTATTGTTGACATCACCCTTGAGGTGAAAGGTTGGGAGGAGAAATTATAAGCCCCTATCTTTCTCTGTGTCCGACTAAAACTCCATAACCACAATATTGCGTGAGTGTTAGCAATTATGAAAGACTAAATGATAGTTGAGTATGTGGACTTGCTAGAAAGCTCTGACATAGACTCTTTCTGATGTTATGATAAATTGCAATTGCTTCAACGACTGAGATTATAGTTTGTTGGTTCTCAATAAAGTTTATGATTCGTATTCTGCATTGTGAATGGATCATTACTTGAGCATAATAAATCATATGACAATATCTATATATGTTGCTGTTATGAGAATAATCATGATGCCTTCATGTCCGTATTTTATTTCTATCGACACCTCTACCTCTAAACATGGGGCCATATTTATCGTTATCGGCTTCCGCTTGAGGACAAGCGAGGTCTAAGCTTGGGGGAGTTGATACGTCCATTTTGCATCATGCTTTTATATCGATATTTATTGCATTATGGGCTGTTATTACATGTTATGTCACAATACTTATGCCTATTCTCTCTTATTTTACAAGGTTTACATAAGGAGGGAGAATGCCGGCAGCTGGAATTCTGGGTTGGAAAAGGCGCAAATATTAGAGACCTATTCTGCACAACTCCAAAAGTCCTGAAACTCCACGAAAGTCATTTTTGGAAATAATAAAAAATATTGAGGGGAAGAAGTTCACCAGAGGGGGGCCCACCTGGCCACGAGGGTGGGGGGCGCGCCCTACCCCCTAGGGCGCGCCCCCTGCCTCGTGGGCCCCCTGTTGGCTCTCCGATGGCCATCTTCTGGTATATGGGGTCTTTCGTCGAGGAAAAAAAAATCATAAGCAACCTTTCGGGATGAAACTCCGCCGCCATGAGGCGGAACCTTGGCGGAACCAATCTAGGGCTCCGGCAGAGCTGTTCTGCCGGGGACACTTCCCTCCGGGAGGGGGAAATCATCGCCATCATCATCACCAACGCTCCTCTCATCGGGAGAGGTCAATCTCCATCAACATCTTCACCAGCACCATCTCCTCTCAAAACCCTAGTTCATCTCTTGTATCCAATTCTTGTCTCAAAGTCAGGGATTGGTACTAGTAGGTTGCTAGTAGTGTTGATTACTCCTTGTAGTTGATGCTAGTTGGTTTACTTGGTGAAAGATCATATGTTCAGATCCATTATGCATATTAATACCCCTCTGATTATGAACATGAATATGCTTTGTGAGTATTTATGTTTGTTCCTTAGGACATGGGAGAAGTCTTGCTATTAGTAGTCATGTGAATTTGGTATTCGTTGGATATTTTGATGAGATTTATGTTGTCTAGTCTCTAGTGGTGTTATGTGAACGTCGACTACATAACACTTCACCATTATTTGGGCCTAGAGGAAATCATTGGGAAGTAATAAGTAGATGATGGGTTGCTAGAGTGACAGAAGGTTAAACCCTAGTTTATGCGTTGCTTCGTAAGGGACTGATTTGGATCCATATGTTTCATGCTATGGTTAGGTTTACCTTAATACTTTTGTTGTAGTTGCGGATGCTTGCAATAGAGGTTAATCATAAGTGGGATGCTTGTTCAAATAAGAACAACACCCAAGCACCGGTCCACCCACATATCAAATTATCAAAGTACCGAACGCAAATCATATGAACGTGATGAAACCTAGCTTGACGATATTCCCATGTGTCCTCGGGAGCGCTTTTTCTTATATAAGAGTTTGTCCAGGCTTGTCCTTTTCTACAAAAATTGATTGGGCCACCTTGCTGCACTTTATTTACTTTTGTTACTTGTTGCTCGTTACAAATTATCTTATCACAAAAGTATCTGTTACCACTTATTTCAGTATTTGCAGAGAATACCTTGCTGAAAACCGCTTATCATTTCCTTCTGCTCCTCGTTGGGTTCGACACTCTTACTTATCGAAAGGACTACGATAGATCCCCTATACTTGTGGGTCATCAACTCATCATACATCTTTCCCTAGAGTTAATAAGATAACCCCTAGGGAAACATGCCAGCATGGCTTCAGCATGGTCCCACGCATGGAGTATCCCTTGGGTGCGCAATTAGACCCTAAGGAAACAATACGGTCCCTTGGGTTTTCAGTGTGTACCCTAGGGAACCTTTATGTCCCTAGGGTGTCCAATTTAGCTCTAGGGAAGCGCTTCAGCCCTAGGGCTATTTGCAGATTCTAGTAGTGAACAGTGTTGTCACCTCTGAGACGTGTTTCCAACCAACTGCTGAAAGCACTACTAGGGAAAACCCTAGCAGTAGCGCTGGTTTTTTGCTCACTAGTGGTGCGGGTAGGCGCGCTACTAATAAGGCGCTACAGCTATTGCTTAGCAGTAACGCGTGCCGCACGCGCTACTGCTAGGACAAATAGCTGCAGCGCTTGTTCACTCCCACGCTACTGCTAATGTAACTACTGGCAGCGTGTTTTCTTTCCATCGCTACTAGTATTGTTTTTATTTATTTTTTTATTTTTAGTGAATTTATGCGCCATCGTACAAATATCGGTACAATACCAGTTATGAGGTTTACATCATTATGTCCATAACATTGCGTCAAATGAAGGTGGATTAGGTTCAAGTGGAGGCAATATGTGGTGCATGTCAAAAGTATACTACTAATCCAAACTTGATCTAGTTTGGACTAGTAGTACTTTCGATGTGCACCACATGTTGCCTCCACTTGAATCTAATCCGCCAGCACACGCTATTTAATCATCATCATAATCATTACCACCAACAATATTTATTTAATCACCACTAACACTAGCTAATAATAATCATCAGTCATTACCACCAACACTAGCTATTTTATCATCATAGTAATAGTGTAGCACATCATCATCCTCAAACTCATTTCTAGCTAATCACTCTTGCTGTTCTCTCTTAGGTAAAACAACATAAAACATGTGTAGCTCTCCTCCTTGATCAAGTTGGAGCATGCAGATGAACCTGTCTCCTAATTTTGGGTAGCACATCTGTTTGCTGCCCCCTAGTACTTGTCTGCGCTCCCCCATCACATATCTGGTCCAGTCTTGCACTATTAAGCATTCATCGCTGATCTTGAATGCACTAAAGTAACATGTAGGATATCTTGGCCGTAAGCTAATAATACTCATGGTACCTTTAGTCTCGATCCCATAAGGCACAATATTCATCGGGAGTCCCTGTTGAAGAACATCGTATGGTCACATACTTAGCAATGAAGTTTAGCTTCACAAATAATGTATGGAAAAGATGCACTGAGGACAAATAGTAAAAATCTTACCATCCTTCCTAAATAGATGTGACTGTAGTTCATTACGAACACTATTGGTCGCACATTTTCAGTACTAACATTTCTAAGTCCAGGAAGAAAATTTGTCTTGACAGTATCAAGAACCTCAAGACATGAAACATAATGACTTAGCTCCTCGCAGTTTACTTCAGCCCCGGGACAGTAGTAGGTCCTGTCTACCAAGCGCTGGACATGTTTGCTTGCACCGAAATAAGCTGACAATACAAATTAGTTGTCAACTATTTTTGAATAAACAATATCAAAGACATAAATATGGTTGAGAAACTTACATAATGGTGTAACTGGAGGCGTCTGCACATCGACCCAGATGTCGGTATTACCTTCAATATCATCTTTCGGACGAATATCAAAGGTGATAACCATATCAGGCTCAAATGCATAAGTCTTTCATAGTGCTCGCCATGTTTTGCATCCAAAATAGGTGTAGTCGTCTGAATTGTATAATTTTGCGTGGAAAATATAACCATGCTCGGTCTTCAAGTAAACTTTCTTTACCTCCATAGTATGACTGAAACCTATCTTATCCAATACAAAAACTCTTGCATGGTAGGGGATACGCTAGTAGAATAGTAAAAAAAAATAAGTTGAAGCAAATGAAGCAGATGTCATGCTTAATTACGAAAAAAGACTTGTCGTTGTGACTTACTGTATCCACTTCGAAGTTCTCGTCCAGCTTGATGTTGAAGCGCCTATCATCATCTAGGAAGATTCCGTCGCACAGGCCGAAATCCTTTTTGTCGTCAGACATTTCCTATGTTCATAGTTAAAACATTAATTGAAAACCGATAGAAGACAACTACCAGGATACTCAACACACAAATCCGGGGCACTCGATATTTCCTACATATTCTGGCAAAAGTCATGCCAAAATTCACGAAAAAATCCGGCATGACCTTTGCTAAAATAGGACATATCGAGCGCCTGAAATTTGCCGGAACGGAAATGAATCAACACTCTGGCAAAACATAGGCCACTCGGAGGTGTAACCTGCAAACATGACCAGCCACTCGGATATTGAGCAACACAAGATATACATTTCAAAATATCTTATAAGACTCAAATTAGCATGCATTCAATAAGCAAAAGTAAATCATCTCATGCGTCTGTACATCGTCAAATATTATCACTAATACATCCCGAATAGTGTCATACATATAACATCACTAGTACAACTAAAACCCTAGCACACGACGGGTATCGGCGCGGGCGGTGGACACCCATAGAGAAGGAACCATCACGGGATCCTAGCTCCAGTGAGATCCCTGGAGAACCTGCCAGGTATTGGAGAACCTGTGCTCCAACGCAAACAAGTAGCGACGGACGTGCGCGTCCTCCTCACTGACACGGTGACGCACCACCTCCGCGGAGTCCTCGAGCCTCTGGACCGTCACTGGCCCACGCGACCGCCACCAAAGAAGGTTCGGGTCAACGACAGGTTGGCTCCTCACCAACCTGCGCCCCCCGGTAGGTAGCGCCTCCCAGTACCACCCCTGCAGAGCCCAATCCCGGACATGGCCCATCTGGTCAAGCAGGTGTCGTCCTCCGCCTACTCGACGACGAGGATGCGGGATAGGCATCGTCCACGTCGATGCGGGAAAATTGCTTTAACTAAAAAAATTGCAACAAGTTCTTACTAACTAGTTCTATTAATTCAACTAGTTCTTACTAAAATTGAACTTACTATAAATAAAAATATTCTAGTACCTAATTAGTACCTAGTTCTTACTAACTAATTAGTACCTAGGAACTACTGCCCCAATTACCATCTAATTTGATGGAGGTAGAAACCCTAGGCAGAGGTAGGGGAGAGGGAGGAGCAGGCGTACTCACCTCGGGTGCCTGCGACGAGGGAGGGGCAGGCG
>NC_041384.1:754015259-754047935 GCF_002162155.2 Triticum dicoccoides
CGGCGTTGAGGTCGGGGTCGGGGGCGGCGTCCGGGGCAGCGTTGAGGTCGGGGGCGGGGGCGGCGTTGAATCTGGGGTCGGGGGCGGCGTAGAGGGTGTGCGGAGAGTGCGCGGCGGCCGAGGGGCGACGGCGGTGGCGAGAGTGGAGTTGGATTTGGGGGATGAAGGGGCCGTGGGGAAGGACGAACCCCGTGGTTAAGTCAGAAGTACCAGTAGCGCGTTCCAGAAAGGGCGCTACTGCTACGTTAGCTACAGCGCGTTCTGGAATACACGATACTGGTACACCACTCTCTTTTTTCCCCTTTTTCATTTATTTTTCTTCACATTTTATTTTTTCCTTTCACCTTATTCTATTTCTTTCATTTTCAATTATCTTTCTATTTGCTTTCCATTTAATTTTATATCCTCTATCAGTAGCGAGTTTAGACTAAAACGCGCTGCTACAAAGAAAGTAGCGGCAGCGCGGTTCGTTATAGGTCGCTACTACTATGTGAAGCCTATCGGCTAAGCCGTGGGAATTTTAGTAACATGTTTAGAAGAAGACGTGCTACTGCTAGGACTTTATCTGCAGCGCGGTTTGCGCAGACGCGCTACTGCTACTTAGCACCAGCCTGCTTTTTTGACCCTCGCTACTGCTAAAGTTCTGTGTATAAGGTTTTCCCTAGTAGTGAAGTCCTGATGTGTTCACATGTAATCCAGTCGTCACACTGCTCCGGGTGTTTGGAGCGCAGACTGTTCTTGTGTTCATCAACATACGGGGTCACCAAGGTAGAGTTATGTAGAACTGTGTAGTGTGCTTGAGACCAAGAATGCCCGTCCCTGCATATTATTGAGTCCGCTCCTAGCCTGCCTTTTCCAGTCAGTCTCCCGTCATACCGTGATTTAGGGAGACCTATCTTCTTAAGGCCAGGAATGAAGTCAACACAAAACCCAATGACATCCTCTGTTTGATGGCCCATGGAGATGCTTCCTTCTGGCCTAGCACGGTTACGGACATATTTCTTTAGGACTCCCATGAACCTCTCAAAGGGGAACATATTGTGTAGAAATACGGGGCCCAGAATAACAATCTCGTCGACTAGATGAACTAGGACGTGCGTCGTGATATTGAAGAAGGATGGTGGGAACACTAGCTCGCAACTGACAAGACATTGCACCACATCACTCCTTAGCCTTGGTATGATTTCTGGATCGATCACCTTTTGAGAAATTGCATTGAGGAATGCACATAGCTTCACAATGGCTAATCAGACATTTTTCGGTAGAAGCCCCCTCAATGCAACCGGAAGCAGTTGCGTCATAATCACGTGGCAGTCATGAGACTTTAGGTTCTGGAACTTTTTCTCTGGAATATTTATTATTCCCTTTATATTCGACGAAAGCCAGTCGGGATCTTCATACTGAGCCGGCATTCAAAAAAGATTTTCTTCTCTTCTTTGGTAAGAGCGTAGCTGGCAGGACCTTCATACTGCTTTGGAGGCATGCCGTCTTTTTCGTGCAAACGTTGCAGGTCCTCCTGTGCCTCAGGTGTATCTTTTGTCTTTCCATACACTCCCAAGAAGCCTAACAGGTTCACACAAAGGTTCTTCGTCACGTGCATCACGTCGATTGAAGAGCGTACCTCTAGGTCTTTCCAGTAGGGTAGGTCCTAAAATATAGATTTCTTCTTTCGCATGGGTGCGTGCCCCTCAGCGTCATTCGGAACAGCTAGTCCGCCGGGACCCTTTCCAAAGATTATGTGTAAATCAGAGACCATAGCAAGTACGTGATCACCGGTACTCATGGCGGGCTTCTTCTGGTGATCTGCCTCGCCTTTGAAATGCTTGCCTTTCTTTCGACATTGATGGTTGGTCAGGAGAAATCGACGATGGCCCAGGTACACATTCTTCCTGCATCTGTCCAGGTATATACTTTCGGTGTCAGTTAAACTGTGCGTGCATGCATGGTATCCCTTGTTTGTTTGTCCTAAAAGGTTACTGAGAGCGGGCCAAACGTTGATGGTTACAAATAGCAACGCATGCAGGTTAAATTCGTCCTGTTTGTGCTCATCCCACGCACGTACACCATTTCCATTCCACAGCTATAAAAGTTCTTCAACTAATGGCCTTAGATACACATCAATGTCATTGCCGGGTTGCTTAGGGCCTTGGATGAGAATTGGCATCATAATGAACTTCCCTTCATGCACATCCAAGAAGGAAGGTTATACATACATAGAGTCATGGGCCAGGTGCTGTGATTGCTGCTCTGCTCCCTGAAAGGATTAATGCCATCCGCGCTTAAAGCAAACCATACATTCCTTTGGTCACCTGCAAACTCAGCCCAATACTTTCTCTTGATTCTTCTCCACTGCAACCCATCAGCGGGTGCTCTCAACTTCTCGTCTTTCTTACGGTCCTCACTGTGCCATCACATCAACTTGGCATGCTCTTTGTTTCTGAACAGTCGTTTCAACCGTGGTATTATAGGAGCATACCACATCACCTTCGCAGGAAACCTCTTCCCGCGGGGCTCGCCGTCAACATCACCAGGGTCATCTCGTCTGATCTTATACCGCAATGCACCGCATACCGGGCATGCGTTCAAATCCTTGTACGCACCGCGGTAGAGGATGCAGTCATTAGGGCATGCATGTATATTCTCCACCTCCAATCCTAGAGGGCATACGACCTTCTTTGCTGCGTACGTACTGTCGGGCAATTCGTTATCCTTTGGAAGCTTCTTCTTCAATATTTTCAGTAGCTTCTCAAATCCTTTGTCAGGAATAGCATTCTCTGCCTTCCACTGCGGCAATTCCAGTATGGTACCGAGCTTTGTGTTGCCATCTTCGCAATTGGGGTACAACCCTTTTTTGTGATCCTCTAACATGCGATCGAACTTCAGCTTCTCCTTTTCACTTTTGCACTTTTCCCTTGCATCAACAATGACCCGGCGGAGATCATCATCGGGCACATCGTCTGGTTCCTCTTGATCTTCAGCAGCTTCCACCGTTGCAGCATCACCGTATTCAGGGGGCACATAGTTGTCATCGTCCTCTTCTTCTTTGTTGTCTTCCATCATAACCCCTATTTCTCCGTGCTTGGTCCAAACATTATAGTGTGGCATGAAACCCTTATAAAGCAGGTGGGTGTGAAGGGTTTTTGAGTCAGAGTAAGACCTCGTATTCCCACAGCTAGGGCATGGACAGCACATAGAACCATTCTGCTTGTTTGCCTCAGCCACTTCGAGAAAATTATGCACGCCCTTAATGTACTCGGAGGTGTGTCTGTCACCGTACATCCATTGCCGGTTCATCTGCGTGCATTATATATAATTATGTGTATCAAAAGAAAGAAAATTAGACAAGTATCTATGTAAAGTAAGAATTTTTTTTCCAAAAAGAAGATAAGAACAAGAGGCTCACCACGGTGGTCCCGGCGACGAGACCGGCGCGGGCGATCGACGCCGGTGAAGACGGGGACGGGGTGTGACAGACCGCTAATATAAACCTAAACAAATCTCGGGAAAAATGGAGCTCGGCGGTCGAGCTTCGAGAGGAGAAAGCTTAACTAGTGTGGCTCGGGCATTTCATCGAACACCTCATGTGCATAGGAGGTGAGCTAGAGCACCCAATGCCCTCCCCCTCGCCGGCCAGCTAAAAACAGAGCACTGTGGAGTGCTCTACTCGCCGGCGATGGGGTATATATATAGGCAACTCATTTGTTCCGGTTCGTGGATGGAACCGGGACTAAAGGCCTTCCTTCTGTCCCGGTTCCTGCCACGAACCGGGACCGATGGTTGTGGGCCAGGAGCGAGGCCCATTGGTCCCGGTTCGTGCCAAGAACCGGGACAAATGGGCCCAGATGAACCGGTACCAATGCCCACGAGGCCCCGGCCGCCCCCCTGGGCTCTCGAACCGGGACAAATGCCTCCATTGGTCCCGGTTCGTGGCAGAACAGGGACTAATGGGCTGGCCAGACCCGAACGAAAGCCCCTTTTCCTACTAGTGAACATATGGGAACTGTTATGCTTACTGTATGCTTGAACTTTCTAGTGGCATGCATCTATAGCGTGGATGGCCCAGAAGTACAGAGATGCATTGAAATAGCCCGGAAATGTGTGACTTTTAACAAAGATGAGAGGCCAAGAATTGGTGAGATCATGCAAAAGCTGGGCGACATAGAATGGCTGTAATTCAAAGAGCCAACACCTTTGTTATTCATGGTAAATATGTGATCCTGTTCATGTATGGATTTATGTGGTGTATACTCGTTTCTTTTGGTTCATATGTGGGCAGCCCACACTATCATATTCTATAAACTAGTAAAATACATGTGCCATGCAACAAAGAATAGACACACTCGCCCAAATATAACATGAAGGTCTATCTTTTTCTATCCAAACAACTATGCTCCACCTCTTCTACCATGCTACAGTGGCATGTGCAAGACCGACATATGACAACATATTTGTGCCTCATATTCGGCACTTCGACGATGTTGGACATTTCTGTAAATGGTTTTCACATTTCCAAACTTTATGAAGAGTCGGGGAGACGGAAGCTTCTCAAATACCTTAAAACATTGTACTTTTCGCAAACTGATTAGGATGTCACATTGTAGAAGTGCATGCTGTAGCCAATGCAACGAAAATACCGATCTGATGGAAGAGACTAGGCAATACATTTATACGTCAACAATTCCCCTTATATGTGGCTCCCTCGGGCCTAAATGTGGACCGATAGTGGGCTGCAATTTAATTGCGACAGCCGGGTCTTGAACTCAAGATCTGCAATTTAATTGTGCCAGCCGCATCTTGAAATCAAGACCTGCAATTTAATTGTGCCAGCCGCATCT
This sequence comes from Triticum dicoccoides, assembly GCF_002162155.2. Lineage (NCBI taxonomy): Eukaryota > Viridiplantae > Streptophyta > Magnoliopsida > Poales > Poaceae > Triticum > Triticum dicoccoides. The sequence goes on from NC_041384.1 coordinate 754,020,095, forward strand.
TGAACTCAAGACCTCTTGGCTCCGATACCATGTAGAAGTGCATGCTATAGCCAATGCAACCAAAAGACCGATCTGGTGGAAGAAATTAGGCAGTAATTTATACGTCAACACACATAAATTGCTTGTACTGTCAATGCAATGTGTTGCTTGGCGGCGAAGCAGGTTGGTTGATCAACTATCTGCCAAAATAGTAGAAAGCCCCCGGGCCATCACTAGTTATGCGGTTATGCCACACGTGAGAGGTTTATAGCATGCATCAATGTTGCTTTTGCTGTGGTTGTAGACAAATCTAAACTGAAAACTGTCATCACCGTCCACATCAACATGACAGCATCTAGAGGTTATGCATATTTGACTTGTGGATTTTGTGGGGTTTCCTAAGGTTTGCGTGACACAGTGAAACAAATCGAATCACTAACATTCATGCCAACTCAGAGTGTAAATCGACCAAAGCCTTGCCGTGAGAACTAATGGAAATCCATGAACACACAAAATTACAGCATGCAAATAGCAAACACACAAGAAACTCACCAGCTGGGGGCATCAGAAGAATGCAGAGCTGCAACACGGAATCAGGTGTGAAACTGTGAATGCAATCCTATTCCGACGGCAATATTGAGTGTCAATAGTGGAAGATAAGCTAACTGATGGCTTCTGACTGAGCTAACTAACAGTAAATGGATACATACCCAATTGTATCTGTTACTAAAAAAAAAGAACACTGGAGATGAACTAAAGATACAGATTCAAGTACACGACATAATAGGAAATGAGAACCTGTACATATTGACTCCTTTGGTTCACCTGTAAATTGTCCTCTGGATTCATCAGAACTGAAGATTTGCTAATGCCTGAGATTGTTCCCATGCTGCTCAATCTCATGATTTTTATATATGCATCCAAATCTTTGAAGGCCTCCTCTTTCAACGATGCAGAGAGTCCTGTTTCGCAAGGCCAGCACAGTTGGGCCGATCAGTGGCACCACCACTGTCCATTATGCTGATTCTATCCCACAATCGAGAGATCTGGCTTGAGCGTGCTCCGGCGGTAGACAAATTTCAGGTGAAAAGTGTCATATATAGATGGGAAAACTACAACAACCAACACCTTTAGAGTTCCACCTAGACACTTTCATATATCATGTAAAATTGAATGTGCATTCTCCTTCATATTTGCACCTAGCCACCTTCTGTTTGCTGAACATGTATCTGAATGCCTGTCATATTTGCGCCGAGAGAAACAACTTGAACCATATATTTGTATTAAAAAAAGTGCCGAGAAAACACAGGAATGTACTAATGGTGGCAACGACAAGACAACATGAGTGCTCAAAATCATTGCTAATATAATCCACTACATCTCTTATAGACGTGTCAGCAACACACTGCATATGACAGCAATTCACTACACATCTCAGCGTAACAAAATGAGAATTCTGCATATATCACCAAGCATAATTCCAACCGAGAAACTGATACAACCATGATGCCTGAAATCATGACTTATTACAGTACCAATCTAACTACCCTGTAATACAGGTTATAGCAAAATTTAACAAAAGAGGGAAACAAATTATCCATTATTATTATAAGCTCAATAGCCTCATCTAACGTGGTAGGCTAGCAGATGACAAGAACTCTGCCTCCAAGCTATAGCGTCGTTGGCTACCTCTTGGCTGTGCGGACAATTGCCGAGCAGATCTACTCATTCGAGTTAACGACCTTGGTTGCATCTGTTCTCCATTTCTCAGATCATGCTGAGATGAGTTCATCCGTTATGTCCGTAGAGTCTGCAGTTCTGTCTCAACCTGTTTCATGGTTGGTCTTTCTTCGCCGTGTAGCCTCAAGCACCGCTCTGCCAAAGAGGCGACACTGTTGATCTCTTCCTCAGTTGCCTCCTCAAGGACCTGAGAATTAACCATAGTTTTAAATAGCGCGCTAAGCATCTTAGCGATGGACCTCCTCCAAATGCTATAGCGTGCTATAGCGGAGCTATAGCGCGCTATTTAAAATGTTTGCTCATTTATTTGGACCAAAGTCTCTTAGCGCAAGACCTTTTGTAAACGCTATAGCGTGCTATAGCGGAGCTATAGCGGGCTATTTAAAACAATGGAATTAACAATGCTTGTGATTCTCCCCTCGTTGAACTCCAGCAGAAAATAGTTTGACAAGCTCTTGATTGTGCCTGATTCACTTGTGAAAACAGGCTTCATTCTCAGAAGCAACTCCACCAGTACCACACCAAAACCGTACACGTCACTCTTCCCGTTTAACTGCCTGGTATGGAGATACTCTGGATCTAAGTACCCAAATGTACCCTGCACATTCGTGACAATGTGCGTTTGATTGATCGGAACCAATCTGGATGCGCCAAAATCTGACACTTTTGCTGTGTAGTTCACATCCAAGAGTATATTTGAGGATTTCACGTCACGATGGAAGACTGATATTGAAGCTGAACAGTGAAGATAAGACAGAGCTCCTGCTATTTCCAAGGAAATCCTCAAGTAATCACCCCAAGATAAGAAAAAACCATCACTTGCATCTGCATGAAGAACTTCAGAGAGTGAGCCACTGGATACATAATCATACACCAGCAGTGGAACCTCGGTTTCGAGACAACATCCAAAGAGCTTGACAATATTTTTGTGGTTTATCTGAGTAAGGACTGCGACCTCATTGATGAATTGACTGATCTCAGACTGCTCGATGACCTTAGACCTTTTTACTGCAACAACATGCTGATCAGACAATATGCCTTTGTAAACCATGCCATGGCCCCCACGTCCAATGATACGTGTAGGATCAAAGTTGTTTGTTGCCTTCTCTAGCTCTTCTAACGAGAAAATCTTTGTATTCTCATTTGCACTTTCATCAGATGATAGTAATGTTTCTAGGAGAAGACCTTGGTTCTTTCGGAAATAGTTCCTCCGTAGTTGCTTTTCAACATCTACTTTCCATCTACGCGTGAAAAGTGTTGCACTGAAGCTCAGAAGTAGAACACCGAAACCACAAAACAACCCAATAATTATACCTGCAGGCATTAAGCTCTTTTAAGTTTTCTATTCTGTCCTGTCTATCATAAATGTAACAACAATATAGTCTTACCTAAGAGTAGAGACTGTTGTTTTATCCGAGTACACTGCATCTTTGATGGATCATACTCGGTCTTGCGAGGACAACTATTACAATAGAAGCTTCCTGCGGTATTATGGCAGATTCCTTTACAACTGTCCTGTTGAAGGCATTCATTGACATCTGAAATTAACAAGATCCTTATTAAGATGCGTCGACAAAATCTATTAAATGCAATCCGGAAGGTTATAGTCATCATTTAGTTAACATGAAAGAGTAAGTCAGTCAATTAAATGAAGCCTACATGAATGACAAAACAAAGTAGAAGTAGCAAAAAAATCACTGTCTAATAGTAACAAGCAAATTTCTAAATTAGCAAACGTTTTTATACATTTGTACAGTTTTCTTTTAGGAAGCTAACAGATATTTGTGAGCAAAGTTAACAGCAGTACATTTTTCTCCAGCGGCATTGGTGTACTTAACATAGCTGGTACATCACACAGTTTTGAACATTCCAGTGTACAGGGAAGGGGTGGCAGGGGGGAGATACCTTGACAGCCAGTTTGGATGTATGGATTTCCTTGGAAGCCATCTAAGCATTTGCAGCGGTAACCAGAATAAACCCCTTGAGCTCTTACTCCCATACACTTGCAGTTCATACTCACACAAGCATATCCAGATTTATTCCGTTGGGCCTCTGCGCAACTTAGATTAGCAACAACCCATTTCATAGAGAAAAATAACCCATATGTAGAGAAAAGTCTGTTAGGCTCTGATAAAAACATGGAGTTTGCATATTTTTCGTCAAGAATGGTGCCATTAATGGTCCCTTCGTCAACATTTATGTCAATGACCTGTTTCTCCCACAAGTCCAACATGATCAGGGCAGCTGATGATGTCATATTTGTGCAGTTGAGGTGAAACTCTTCCCTGGCAAATCAACCCTCTTCGAAGCCGAACGGGAATTGCACACTAATGTTACTACACGAACGTATACAATTAGCCCTGCTCGGAATTGGATTATATCCTAATTTGACAAGTAAAAGATTAGCATGTATCAATACCGAAAATACTTAACAACATATGTATGTTTGGTCTCGATTAGGAAAAGAGAATTCACCTTTATCATTGGAGCAACCCTCTCGAATGTAGGGGTTGCTGTACTGTATAGGCCGTCCTCCATTTGCAGCTGTAGCCATCGCTTCTGTCAATGCACTCGGCATCTTTGACGTCACATTCAAACCTGCTATTGTCTATGCACTCAGCATACTCGCCTATACAGGCATATAGCTTTTCCTTTTTTGCTTGGCAGTAACACAGTTGGCTTGGTCAACTATCTGCCACTGTAGCCGAAAGCCACTCGGCCCATCACTAGTTATGCTGATTCTATCCCACAGATGGGAGCTCCGGTTAAAGCGTGCATCAATGTTGCTTTTGCCGTGGTTGTAACCAAATTTGAACTGAAAACTGACGTTACCATCACCATTAACACGGCAGCATCCGAATGTATTTTTACAGTTGTGCATAGCCACCATCTCTGGGGTTCTTGGATCCAGACAAGTAGTGCGGCATTTCAGCATGGTGGCATTGTCTACGACATAGTATACCTCCATGTCACAGCTGGTAATGTTTAGAACAATGGACTTAAGAGAGAAGGACCGCCAGGTGGTTTCAAAGAATATTTGTAGACACTGACACCAGATTTCATGTGGATGGTATGCAAGAAGGAAGCATCGATAATGTTAAAAAGAGAAAGAAGATCGTTGAATTCGATCACCTCGGTGATGCCGTCGTGCAAGAAGAGCCTGGGGGGCTGAGTGGTGTCATGGCAAGTGAGGTTGAAGTCAGGCCCTCGGGAGCACCTGGATCCAATGCCGAAGGGATATGCGAAGCTCAGGTTGCCGCAGCTCGTCGGGCAGCCATCAAGTGTGCCACGGGCACGTGATGGTTGCGGCCTGTTCCCCTCAGGGCTTTGCTGGCTTGTTACAACTCCAGATGCTTGTGACCCGAATACCAATAGATAGAAGATCATCGGGAAGATGCCCATGATCGATCTACAGTTCTATACTACACCTTGCACTAGAGAAATTCAAGTCAGGCAGCAGTGGCTTCTCTTCTAGGTACCACTTTCATGACTGCCTCCCTAATGCATATATATCAATGGTTACAGCTGGCGTTGATGTGTGGTGTGCTTTGTTGGCATGTGAAAGGGGATGCTTCGTACAATTAGATGAGATGTAAAGTAGAAGACCATGACTGTCAGCCCGTAACCTCGTAAGTCGTGCTGCAGGAAGACCTCAACAAGTCGGTTTCCCTATTAAAGGGGCTAATCTATGCCTGTTCCTGATAAACCACGTTACAAAATTTGCTTGTGGATTTTCTGGGTTTCCAAATGTTTGCTCTAGACAATAAAGGCATTACCAACATAGAAAGGAAAAATATGAGCATGCTACAACATGAAAAAGGGAACCACGCTTGAAACTCGCCAACAGTAGGTACGCCATCGGTAGAATGGAACCGTTCCATGCAAACTGTTGCGAATGCCATCTCTTGCTCGTCAACAACGGAAGATGGCTAGCATATCTTCAGTCCAACCGAGCTAGGTGACAATAACTGAAACCATCACCAACATTAAGAAGTAACACATTGTTGAGGGGTAACAAAAAATTTCGATAAGCTAACAGAGCAAAGCAAGAGTAACTAAAGTCCACTACAATTACAAATGCACATCACCACAACACACGCACACACCCAAGGCAGGATACAAAGGCGCGGAGCGCAGCAACACCACCCCTAGCACTATCACGAAGAGATGAAGCCACATACGACGAACCGTGGGCTCTAAAGCGGCGCCTTCAGGAAGGATACGACACCGGAGTACCGCCACCACCCGATCCGAAGATCAGAGTTTCCCCAGGAGCCGCATGACGGGCAGTGAGAGCCGCGACGAAGCCTTCAAGAAGGGAACGAGATTCGCCACCGCAGGCCGTCCTGAGAAGAACATGTTTTTACCATGGCCAACACTCACCGCCGCCGGATGCCACACCCGGGCCACCATGCCGCCGACACGACCATGGCTACCGGGCAGCACCAAGCCACGGCCACTGCCCATGAGGACCGCGCTACCACCACAAGGGCCACCACCCCAACATCCAAGACGAGTGAGTGGAAAGGTCCCACCTTTCGCACCCCTGGGCGGCCCCCAGCGCCGAGACCCAAAAGGCCGGCCACCACTGGCTTCCATCGACCTGTCTTGCAGCACCGAGCGCGAGGTGAGCTCAGTCCTGCGGCACCATGGGCGAGATGAGCTGAAACGCGCTCGATGCGGCTATAGCTCCCACGTGTCGAGGCACGACTTAGAGACATAACCGCATTGAAAGCAATGTCGCAAGTTAGGCAATCATCACAACATCCCATGTAATATAAGTAATAAAGGGGAGATCAAAGTACATAAATAACATACATCATCACGTCACATCAAAGTACATAAATAACATACATCATCCAAAACACTCATGGCCCGACTACGGCACCAAAATAGAAGAAAACCCAACATGCGACACGGCCCGATCGAACCCCAACTAGGCACCACTACTGATCATCAGGAAAAGACACGTAGTAATACTGAGAGTCCTCGTCGAACTCCCACTTGAGCTCATACTCGTCACCTGGAGCGGAATCACCTGGACCTGCATCTGGAGTTATAGTATCTGTGAGCCACATGGACTCAGCAATCTCGCACCCTCGCGATCAAGACTATTTAAGCTTATAGGAAGGGGTAAGACATATATGTGGAGCTGCAGCAAGCGACTAGCATATATGGTGGCTAACTTATACGCAAAAGAGAGCGAGAAGAGGAGGCAAAGTGCGAGCGAGAATCTAGAGGAACAACCTGCGCAAGCATAACTCCAACACCGTGTCCACTTCCCGGACTCCGCCGAGAAGGGGCCATCACGGTAACACACGGTTGATTCATTTTAATTAAGTTTATGTTTAAGTTATCTACAACCGGACATTAACAAATTCCCATCTTCCCATAACCGCGGGCACGGCTTTCGGAAGTTCAATCCCTGCAGGGGAGTCCCAACTTAGCCCATGACAAGCTCTCACGGTCAATGAAGGAATAGACCTCCACCCGAGACGTTCCGATCAGACTCGGTATCCCGGTACAACAAGACGATTCGACAGGTTAAAACAAGTCCAGCAACACCGCCCGAATGTGCAGACAAATCCCGATAGGAGCTGCACATATCTCGTTCTCAGGGCACACTCAGATGAGACATCCTACGAGTAAAACCAACCCTCAAGTTGCCCCGAGGTGGCCCCGCAGTCTACTCGGTCGGACCAACACTCAGAGGAGCACTCGCCCGTGGGGGGCTAAAATAAAGATGACCCTCGGGCTCCGGAAACCCAAGGGAAAAAGAGGCTAGGTGGCAAATGGTAAAACCAATGTTGGGCATTGCTGGAAAAGCTTTAATCAAGGCGAACTATCAAGGGGTTCCCATTATAGCCCAACCGTGTAAGCAACGCAAAATCCGGGAACATAATACTGATATGACGGAAACTAGGGCGGCAAGAGTGGAACAAAACACTACGCGAGAGGCCGAGCCTTCCACCCTTTACCAAGTATATAGATGCATTAAGATAACATAGCAATATAATGATATCCCAACAAATAAGTAAATGTTCCAACAAGGAACGGCCTCCAATCTTCACCTGCAACTAGCAACGCTATAAGAGGGGCTGAGCAAAGCGGTAACATAGCCAATCAACGGTTTGCTAGGACATGGTGGGTTAGAGGTTTGACATGGCAATTGGGAGGCTGACAAGCAAATGGTAGGCATCGTAGCATTGGCATATCAAGAGCGAGCAAACTAGCATAGCAAAGATAGTAGTGATTTCGAGGGTATGATCATCTTGCCTGCAAAGCTGTCAGAGTTGACTGGATCCTCAAAAGCAAACTCAACGGGCTCCTCGTTAGCGAACTCGTCTCCCGGCTCTACCCAAACAAGACAAACAAGCAACAAGGATACAATCAACCACGTGCAAGCTCAAACAATAAGATGCAATGATGGTATGCGATGCGGGATGCGATGCGGGATGCAAAATGCAAGATGTGACAGGAAATGCATGAACCTGGCCTCAACTTGGAAAACCAAGTGTGCCACTGTAAAGAGGGGATGAAATCGCTTGAAAACGATATAAAGAACGCCGGAATCGGAGTTACGGTTTGGAAATGGCAAGCGATTTAAGAATGACACCGGTCTGCGATTTACAGCAAGTAGGCATCTAAATGCAATGAAATGAACATGCTACAGCACCCAAACATGACAACAAAATACATGGCAGGGATGCACACAAGATGCTTAACAAAAGACTAGTACTGAGCCACGGCCAATTCATCCATTATGAGGATCAAACAAGCATGGCAAAAACGCAAATGCAAAACAGATTTCAGACTTACTGAAATTAACACTTGTCTGAAATTTCAGATCATGAAGCCCTCTTAGGAGCAGCAAAACAACATGATACGTGACCTGATTAAGACAAAGAAGAACATGGCATGGAGCTACTCAACAAGCTTAACAAAAGACCCAAAGTGACCTGGGGCCAAAAGGGATCACAAAATATACTAACAAGCACACGAACATAGCTCAAACACAATCAGTTTTCAGACTTAGTGAAAACTGAGACATGCTGAAGTATAACTCACGAAGGCATGTAAACGAGCTCGATGCACTCACTACAGTGCAAGTAATGGCAAGGCAAGCATATACCCATTAAGAAGGCACAAAATTCTAGCTAGACATGGCAAGAACAATGGCATAGCATGCACGGATCAACTACAATAGCATCGGCAAAATCGCAAACGAGTTGACGATCTGCCCAGATTCACAGCGAAGCAAAAGTAGAGCTCGATTGAGTCAATCTAGGATGCTCCATAATTGCAAGTAAAGGCATGGATGGATAAAGCATAACAAGATTAACAAAACTCCTTTACTGATCATCCTCAAAAGAGGCACGGATCACTAGAAAACAGCACGAACATATGGCATCAAGAACTAAATAATCCCAGACTTAGTGAAAACTACCAAGTCCCTGAAAACAGATTTACCGGGTGCCTCTCTTTGCAAGCTTGCACAAGTCACCACACACATCCTAAAAATGCATGGGTTGCACCTCTAGAAAGATAACAAGATGCTTAACAAAACATATGAAGGACTCACAGGCATATCATGCACACAATAATCATGGCAAAAATGACAAAAGTCTAAGATGAACTAGCAGATCTGACAATTAACTCACGAAGCCTCCTTCTAGCAGCATTTCCGGCATCAAGATGAACTCAAATGAAAATGATGCAATGGAATGAAATGATGTACTCGTCGGACCTACGGATGCGGAGATATGGCAGGTCAAAGTATGCACAAAAAATTAGGGTTCGGGAGCGAAAAGTCAACCGAGGAGATATTTTCCAGATCTAGATCCAGATCGGGGTACTGTTCATGCACGCCTCCCGAGGTCGTCGGAGTTGTTCACCGGAGTCGAGGGAGGAGGCCGGAGCAGCGGGGAGAGGCCGGGGCCGGCGAGGAGGCGGCCGGATCCGGTGGGCGCGGCGAGGTGCGGCGGCGCCGGCGAGCGCGAACGGTGGCGGTGGCCCGCCGGAGCGGCGAGGCGGCGCGGGCGGTCGCCGACGCTGGCAAGGGACGCGGCGACCGGTGCGGCAGGCGAGGGCGAGCCGGGCGGCGGCGCCTTCGAGACGGCGAGCGGGCATGGGTGGCGGCGCCTTCGGGCCGGCGGCGGGGCGATGCGGCCGGGCCAGTGGGGGCGCGCCACGTGGCGGCGGTGGGGCGAAGCGGACGCGTCCGGCGCCGGCGGACGTGTCCGGCGCGGCGCGGGGCGATTCTTTAGGGTTTCATGGGGGAGGAGATCCGAAAATGGAGGGGGCTATTTATAGGCATAAGTGGAGGTAGGAGAGTCCAAATGAGGTGCGGTTTTCGGCCACGCATTCGTGATCAAACGCTCTAGATGATGGAGCAATGTTTGGTGGGTTTTGGGCCAAATTGGAGGGGTGTTGGGCTGCAACACACACGATGCCTTTTCGGTCCCTTGGTTAACCGTTGGAGTATCAAACGAAGTCCAAATGGTACGAAACTTGACAGGCGGTCTACCGGTAGTAAACCAAGGCCGCTTGGCAAGTCTCGGTCCAATCTGGAAATGTTTAATCCCCACACACGAAAGAAAGCTAGAAATGACCACCGGAGGAGAACGAAGCGCCGGAATGCAAAACGGACAGCGGGGAAAAAGCTCGAATGCATGAGATGAACACGTATGCAAATGCAATGCGCATGATGACATGATATGAGATGCATGAAAACGAAAACAACACACAGAGACAGAGACCCGAACCCAAGAAATAAATATAACTTAACGCCGGAAACCGCAAGAGTTGGAGTACAAATTGGGAAAGTTATATCTGGGGCGTTACAACACTCCACCACTACGAAAGGATCTCGTCCCGAGATCTAGGACTAAAAGAACGCTGGGTACTCAGAACGGAGGTGATCCTCGCATTCCCAGGTAGCTTCACCGTCGGAATGGTGTGACCATTTGACTTTGAGAAATTTGATTGACTTGTTGCGAGTCTTTCGTTCAGTCTCTTCAAGAATAGCAACTGGGTGCTCACGATAAGAGAGATCTTCTTGGAGCTCAATGTCCTCGAAGTTGACTGTGCGGTCAGGAGTCTTGAAGCACTTTCAAAGCTGAGAGACATGGAACACATCATGAACATTTGCAAAGTTTGAAGGAAGCTCGAGTTGATAGGCGAGGTCGCCTCTCTTGTTGATAATCTTGAAAGGTCCTGCATTTCTAGGGGCAAGCTTCCCTTTGATACCGAAGCGACGAGTACCCTTCATAGGAGAGACGCGGAGGTAAACATGATCTCCGATCTCGAAAGCCAAATCACGGTGCTTACTATCATAGTAGCTCTTCTGGCGGGATTGGGCTGCTTTGAGGTTATCACGAATGACTTTGCACATTTCTTCTGCCTCTGTGATTAAGTCATTACCCAGCAGCTGACGTTCACCGGTTTCAGACCAGTTGAGAGGGGTACGATACTTCCTGCCATACAGAATTTCAAATGGGGCCTTGCCCGAACTTGCTTGAAAACTGTTATTGTAGGAGAATTCAGCATAAGGAAGACAATCCTCCCACTTCATGCCGAAAGAGATCACACAAGCCCTGAGCATATCTTCAAGAATCTGGTTGACACGCTCGACTTGACCTCTTGTTTGAGGATGGAAAGCAGTGCTGAAACGGATGTTGGTGCCCATGGACTTCTGAAAAGAATCCCAAAACTTGGAGGTAAAGATGCTGCCACGGTCTGAAGATATCACTTGAGGAATACCGTGCAGAGAGACAATTCGAGAGGTATAGAGTTCCGCCAATTGAGCTGCAGTGATCAACTCTTTGATAGGCAGAAAGTGAGCCACTTTGGTGAGCTTGTCGATGACAACGAATATAGCATCATTGCCACACTTGGACTTTGGAAACCCAGTCACGAAGTCCATTTCAATGTGGTCAAACTTCCATTCTGGAATGGCAAGAGGTTGGAGGAGACCTGCCGGCCTTTGGTGTTCTGCCTTCACTCTTCTGCAGACATCACATTCATTCACGAATTGAGCGATCTCGCGCTTCATTCGAGTCCACCAATAAGCTTGCTTGAGGTCCTGATACATCTTCATACTCCCAGGGTGGATGGAGAGGAGAGAATTGTGAGCCTCGTTCATGATCACTTTACGAAGTTCACCTTTGGGTACAACAATTCGATCCTCGAAGAAGAGAGTGTCCTTGTCATCAAGGCGGTAGCACTTGTACTTGGACTGACTCTTGGCAATCCCAATCTTCACCTTTTTCACCATAGCATCAAGAAGCTGGGCTTGGCGAATCTGGTCTTCTAAGGTAGGAGAGACTTGAAGGTTGGCGAGGAAACCTTGAGGAACAACTTGCAGATTCAGTTTGCGGAAAGCTTCACAAAGCTCGGGTTGATAAGGCTTAAGAATCAGACTGTTGCAATACACTTTTCTGCTCAAAGCGTCAGCGATCACATTGGCCTTGCCTGGAGTATACTCGATACTCGGATTATACTCTTGAATCATTTCGACCCATCGAGTTTGCCTGAGGTTGAGATTAGGCTGAGTGAAGATGTACTTGAGACTCTTGTGATCAGTGAAAATATCCACTTTTCTTCCCAATAGAAGATGTCTCCAAGTCAACAGAGCATGCACAACTGCCGCCAACTCGAGATCATGAGTGGGGTAGTTCTTCTCATTAGGCTTCAATTGGCGAGAGGTATAAGCAACAACTTTCTTCTCTTGCATCAAAATTGCGCCGAGACCTTGGAGAGAGGCATCACAAAAGACCTCGTACGGTTTGGATTCATCAGGCGGAGTCAAAACTGGAGCAGTGATCAACTTCTCTTTCAAAGTGTTGAAAGCAATATCTCACTCCGGAGACCAAACGTACTTGACGTGCTTCTGAAGGAGATTGGAGAGAGGCTTAGCGATCTTAGAAAAGTTTTCAACGAATATTCTGCAATAGCTTGCGAGACCGAGGAAACTGCGGAGTTGCTTCATGTTCTGAGGAGGTTCCCAATTGACAATTGCAGACACCTTCTCAGGATTCACGGCAATGCCCTTGGCAGAAATGATATGACCAAGATAAAGAACCTCATCGAGCCAAAATTCACACTTGGAGAACTTGGCATAGAACTGATGTTCCCTGAGCTTATCAAGCACCAAACGCAAGTGTTTGGCATGATCTTCCTTGTTCTTGGAGAAAACCAGAATGTCGTCGAGATAGACCAAAACGAAGTCATTGGTGTAGGCGTTGAAGATGAAGTTCATCATGCGAGAGAACGTCGGAGGAGCGTTGACGAGGCCAAAAGACATGACAGTGTATTCATATGAGCCAAAGCTTGTTCTGAAAGCCGTCTTGGGAATATCTTGCTCACGGATACGAATCTGATGATAGCCCATACGGAGATCAAGCTTGGAGAATGCTTGGGCACCTTTGAGTTGTTCAAACAGCTCATTGATGTTGGGAAGTGGGTATTTGTTCTTGATGGTCTTCTTGTTCAATGGACGGTAATCAACACAAAGTCGGTCCGATCCATCCTTCTTCTTCACAAAAAGAACACCACAACCCCACGGAGAAGAACTAGGCCGTATGAGACCCATTCTCTCTTTCTCATCGAGTTGTTTCTTCAGCTCCTTCAACTCTTCAGGTCCGAGCTTGTAAGGACGTTTGCACACAGGTTCCGTGCCAGGCTCAAGATCAATAACGAATTCAACTGGCCCGTGCAGAGGCATTCCTGGGAGCTCTTCTAGAAAGACGTCTTGATATTCGCAAACGACTGGAATTTGTGAGATAGCATCCAGTTCACCCTTCTCATTGAGAGAAAAAAGACGAATGGTATCATCACGAGCGGCAAAGATAATTACATCCTCAGACGAATGAGTCAATTGAATCTGCCTGGCTGCACAATCAAGCTGAGCCTTGTGCTTAGAAAGCCAATCCATTCCGAGAATAAGATCAATATCCGAGTTACCAAGAACCATCGGAGAAGAGAGAAACTTGTAGTCACCCAACGTGATAGAGATATCGGGAGCAACCAAACTCGAAGTCAAAAGCTTGCCGGGAGAAACAACTTGCATGGCCTTGGGCATAATCTCAGTATCAACATCGTGCTTCAAAGCAAACGGGCATGACAAGAAAGAATGCGATGCACCAGTATCAAAAAGTACTTTTGCAGGAATATCATTAACAGGAAGGTTACCCATGATGACATCTGACGAATCCTCTGCCTGAGCTGCATTCATCAAGTTGACCTTGGCATGCTTGGGGTTATGCTTGACCACAGCTGTACTTGCCGATCTCACAGGAGGAGGAGGAGGAAGACGCCTCTGGTTGAAACACTTGTTGGCATAGTGACCCTTTTCTTGGCACTTGTTGCACGTGACCTCTGAAAGCGGACGGTGGTACGGAGCACTCGATCTTGGAGGTTGAGACGAAGACTTGTTCTGAAAGCCAGGGTTGGGTGGGTGGGAAGAACCACTGCCACCGTTGCTCTTCTGCTGATACGGCTGACGGAACGGAGGAGGAGGAAGCCAAAACTTCTGCTGCTTGGTCACTTGAGTAGAGGAACAAGGAGTAGCATCTCTGGCTCGCTTCTTAGAAGCATCTGTTGGGTTTCGTAGTAATTTCAAAATTTTCCTACGCACACGCAAGATCATGTGATGCATAGCAACGAGGGGAGAGTGTTGTCTACATACCCAACGCAGACCGACTGCGGAAGCGATGACACGACGTAGAGGAAGTAGTCGTACGTCTTCACGATCCAACCGATCAAGCACCGAAACTACGGCACCTCCGAGTTCGAGCACACGTTCAGCTCGATGACGATCCCCGGACTCCGATCCAGCAAAGTGTCGGGGAAGAGTTCCGTCAGCACGAAGGCGTGGAGACGATCTTGATGTACTACAGCAGTAGGGCTTCGCCTAAACTCCGCTACAGTATTATCGAGGTATATGGTGGCAGGGGGCACCGCACACGGCTAAGGAATAGATCACGTGGATCAACTTGTGTGTCTAGAGGTGCCCCCTGCCTCCGTATATAAAGGAGTAGAGGGGGGAGGCTTGCCGGCCAAGGAGGAGGGCGCAGGAGAGTCCTACTCCCTCTAGGAGTAGGATTCCCCCCCCCCCCAATCCTAGTCGGAATAGGATTCGCAGAGGGGGAAAAGAGGAGGAGGGGGCCGGCCACCTCTCCTAGTCCTAATAGGACTACGAGAAGGGGGAGGCGCACAGCCCATCTAGGGAAGCCTCTTCTCTTTTCCACCAAGGCCCACTATGGCCCATATAGCTCCCGGGGGGTTCCGGTAACCCTCCCGGTATTCCGGTAAAATCCCGATTTCACCCGGAACACATCCGATATCCAAACATAGGCTTCCAATATATCAATCTTTACGTCTCGACCATTTCGAGACTCCTCGTCATGTCCATGATCACATCCGGGACTCCGAACAACCTTCGGTACATCAAAATGCATAAACTCATAATATAACTGTCATCGTAACCTTAAGCGTGCGGACCCTACGGGTTCGAGAACAATGTAGACATGACCGAGACACGTCTCCGGTCAATAACCAATAGCGGGACCTGGATGCCCATATTGGCTCCTACATATTCTACGAAGATCTTTATCGGTCAGACCGCATAACAACATACGTTGTTCCCTTTGTCATCGGTATGTTACTTGCCCGAGATTCGATCGTCAGTATCCAATACCTAGTTCAATCTCGTTACCAGCAAGTCTCTTTACTCGTTCCGTAATACATCATCTCACAACTAACATATTAGTTGTAATGCTTGCAAGGCTTATGTGATGTGTATTACCGAGAGGGCCCAGAGATACCTCTCCGACAATCGGAGTGACAAATCCTAATCTCGATATACGCCAACCCAACATCTACCTTCGGAGACACCTGTAATGCTCCTTTATAATCACCCAGTTACGTTGTGAAGTTTGGTAGAACCCAATGTGTTCCTCCGGCAAACGGGAGTTGCATAATCTCATAGTCATAGGAACATGTATAAGTCATGAAGAAAGCAATAGCAACATACTAAACGATCGTGTGCTAAGCTAATGGAATGGGTCATGTCAATCAGATCATTCAACTAATGATGTGACCTCGTTAATCAAATAACAACTCATTGTTCATGGTTAGGAAACATAACCATCTTTGATTAACGAGCTAGTCAAGTAGAGGCATACTAGTGACACTTTGTTTGTCTCTGTATTCACACATGTATTATGTTTCCGGTTAATACAATTCTAGCATGAATAATAAACATTTATCATGATTATAAGGAAATAAATAATAACTTTATTATTGCCTCTAGGGCATATTTCCTTCAGTCTCCCACTTGCACTAGAGTCAATAATCTAGATTACACTGTAATGATTCTAACACCCATGGAGCTTTGGTGCTGATCATGTTTTGCTCGTGGAAGAGGCTTAGTCAACGGGTCTGCAACATTCAGATCCATATGTATCTTGCAAATTTCTATGTCTCCCACCTGGACTAGATCCCAGATGGAGTTGAAGCGTCTCTTGATGTGTTTGGTCCTTTTGTGAAATCTGGATTCCTTTGCCAAGGCAATTGCACCAGTATTGTCACAAAAGATTTTCATTGGACCCGATGCATTAGGTATGACACCTAGATCGGATATGAACTCCTTCATCCAGACTCCTTTCGTTCGCTGCTTCCGAAGCAGCTATGTACTCTGCTTCACATGTAGATCCCGCTACGATGCTCTGTTTAGAACTGCACCAACTGATAGCTCCACCGTTTAATGTAAACACGTATCCGGTTTGCGATTTAGAATCATCCGGATCAGTGTCAAAGCTTGCATCAACGTAACCTTCTACGGTGAGCTCTTTGTCACCTCCATATACGAGAAACATATCCTTAGTCCTTTTCAGGTATTGCAGGATGTTCTTGACCGCTGTCCAGTGATCCATTCCTGGATTACTTTGGTACCTCCCTGCTAAACTTATAGCAAGGCACACATCAGGTCTGGTACATAGCATTACATACATGATAGATCCTATGGCTGATGCATAGGGAACATCTTTCATATTCTCTCTACCTTCTGCAGTGGTCGGGCATTGAGTCTTACTCAATTTCACACCTTGTAACACAGGCAAGAACCCTTTCTTTGCTTGATCCATTTTGAACTTCTTCAAAATTTTGTCAAGGTATGTGCTTTGTGAAATTCCAATTAAGCGTCTTGATCTATCTCTATAGATGTTAATGCCTAATATGTAAGCAGCTTCACCGAGGTCTTTCATTGAAAAACTTTTATTCAAGTATCCCTTTATGCTATCCAGAAATTCTATATCATTTCCAATTAGCAATATGTCATCCACATATAATATCAGAAATGCTACGGAGCTCCCACTCACTTTCTTGTAAATACAGGCTTCTCCGAAAGTCTGTATAAAACCAAATGCTTTGATCACACTATCAAAACGTTTATTCCAACTCCGAGAGGCTTGCACCAGTCCATAAATGGATCGCTGGAGCTTGCACACTTTGTTAGCTCCCTTTGGATCGACAAAACCTTCCGGTTGCATCATATACAACTCTTCTTCCAGAAATCCATTCAGGAATGCAGTTTTGACATCCATCTACCAAATTTCATAATCATAAAATGCGGCAATCGCTAACATGATTCGGACGGACTTAAGCATCGCTACGGGTGAGAAGGTCTCATCGTAGTCAATCCCTTGAACTTGTCGAAAACCTTTCGCGACAAATCGAGCTTTGTAGACAGTAACATTACCATCAGCGTCAGTCTTCTTCTTGAAGATCCATTTATTCTCAATTGCTTGCCGATCATCGGGCAAGTCAACCAAAGTCCATACTTTGTTCTCATACATGGATCCCATCTCAGATTTCATGGCTTCAAGCCACTTTGCGGAATCTGGGCTCACCATCGCTTCTTCATAGTTCGTAGGTTAATCATGATCTAGTAGCATGACTTCCAGAACTGGATTACCGTACCACTCTGGTGCGGATCTTACTCTGGTTGATCTACGAGGTTCAGTAGTATCTTGTTCTGAAGTTTCATGATCATTATCATTAACTTCCTCACTTATTGGTGTAGGTGTCGCAGAAACAATTTTCTGTGATGTACTACTTTCCAACAAGGGAGTAGGTACCGTTACCTCGTCAAGTTCTACTTTCCTCCCACTCACTTCTTTCGAGAGAAACTCCTTCTCAAGAAAGTTTCCGAATTTAGCAACAAAAGTCTTGCCTTCGGATCTGTGATAGAAGGTGTATCCAATAGTTTCCTTTGGATATCCTATGAAGACACATTTCTCCGATTTGGGTTCGAGCTTATCAGGTTGAAGCTTTTTCACATAAGCATCGCAGCCCCAAACTTTAAGAAACGACAACTTTGGTTTCTTGCCAAACCACAGTTCATAAGGCGTCGTCTCAACGGATTTTGATGGTGCCCTATTTAACGTGAATGCGGCCGTCTCTAGAGCATAACCCCAAAACGATAGCGGTAAATCAGTAAGAGACATCATAGATCGCACCATATCCCGTAAAGTACGATTACGACATTCGGACACACCATTACGCTGTGGTGTTCCGGGTGGCGTGAGTTGCGAAACTATTCCACAGTTTTTCAAATGTACACCAAACTCGTAACTCAAATATTCTCCTCCACGATCAGATCGTAGAAACTTTATTTTCTTGTTACGATGATTTTCAACTTCACTCTGAAATTCTTTGAACTTTTCAAATGTTTCAGACTTATGTTTCATTAAGAAGATATACCCATATCTGCTTAAATCATCTGTGAAGGTGAGAAAATAACGATATCCGCCATGAGCCTCTTTATTCATCGGACCACATACATCGGTATGTATGATTTCCAACAAATCTGTTGCTCTCTCCATAGTACCGGAGAACGGTGTTTTAGTCATCTTGCCCATGAGGCACGGTTCGCAAGTACCAAGTGATTCATAATCAAGTGGTTCCAAAAGTCCATCAGTATGGAGTTTCTTCATGCGCTTTATACCGATATGACCTAAACGACAGTGCCACAAATAAGTTGCACTTTCATTATAAACTCTGCATTTTTTGGCTTCAACATTATGAATATGTGTATTACTACTATCGAGATTCAATAAGAATAGACCACTCTTCAAGGGTGCATGACCATAAAAGATATTACTCATATAAATAGAACAACCATTATTCTCTGATTTAAATGAATAACCGTCTTGCATTAAACAAGATCCAGATATAATGTTCATGCTCAACGCTGGCACCAAATAACAATTATTTAGGTCTAATATTAATCCCGAAGGTAGATGTAGAGGTAGCGTGCCGACCGCGATCACATCGACTTTGGAACCGTTTCCCACGCGCATCGTCACCTCGTCCTTAGCCAATCTTCGCTTAATCCGTAGCCCCTGTTTCGAGTTGCAAATATTAGCAACAGGACCAGTATCAAATACCCAGGTGCTACTGCGAGCATTAGTAAGGTACACATCAATAACATGTATATTACATATACCTTTGTTCACTTTGCCATCCTTCTTATCCGCCAAATACTTGGGGCAGTTCCGCTTCCAGTGACCAGTCTGCTTGCAGTAGAAGCACTCAGTTTCAGGCTTAGGTCCAGACTTGGGTTTCTTCTCTTGAGCAGCAACTGGCTTGCTGTTCTTCTTGAAGTTCCCCTTCTTCTTTCCTTTGCCCTTTTTCTTGAAACTAGTGGTCTTGTTGACCATCAACACTTGATGCTCTTTCTTGATTTCTACCTCCGCAGCTTTCAGCATCGCGAAGAGCTCGGGAATAGTCTTGTTCATCCCTTGCATATTATAGTTCATCACGAAGCTCTTGTAGCTTGGTGGCAGTGATTGGAGAATTCTGTCAATGACGCAATCATCTAGAAGATTAACTCCCAATTGAATCAGGTGATTATTATACCCAGACATTTTGAGTATATGCTCACTGACAGAACTGTTCTCCTCCATCTTGCAGCTATAGAACTTATTGGAGACTTCATATCTCTCAATCCGGGCATTTGCTTGAAATATCAACTTCAACTCCTGGAACATCTCATATGCTCCAAGACGTTCAAAACGTCGTTGAAGTCCCGATTCTAAGCCGTAAAGCATGGCACACTGAACTATCGAGTAGTCATCAGCTTTGCTCTGCCAGACGTTCATAACATCTGGCGTTGCTCCAGCAGCAGGCCTGGCACCCAGCAGTGCTTCCAGGACGTAATTCTTCTGTGCAGCAATGAGGATAATCCTCAAGTTACGGACCCAGTCCGTATAATTGCTACCATCATCTTTCAACTTTGCTTTCTCAAGGAACGCATTAAAATTCAACGGAACAACAGCACGAGCCATCTATCTACAATCAACATAAACAAGCAACATACTATCAGGTACTAAGTTCATGATAAATTTAAGTTCAATTAATCATATTACTTAAGAACTCCCACTTAGATAGACATCCCTCTAATCCTCTAAGTGATCACGTGATCCAAATCAACTAAACCATGTCCGATCATCACGTGAGATGGAGTAGTTTCATCGGTGAACATCATTATGTTGATCATATCTACTATATGATTCACGCTCGACCTTTCGGTCTTCGTGTTCCGAGGCCATATCTGTATATGCTTGGCTCGTCAAGTATAACCTGAGTATTCCACGTGTGCAACTGTTTTGCACCCGTTGTATTTGAATGTAGAGCCTATCACACCCGATCATCACGTGGTGTCTCAGCACGAAGAACTTTCGCAACGGTGCATACTCAGGGAGAACACTTCTTGATAATTTAGTGAGAGATCATCTTATAATGCTACCGTCAATCAAAGCAAGATAAGATGCATAAAAGATAAACATCACATGCAATCAATATAAGTGATATGATATGGCCATCATCATCTTGTGCCTGTGATCTCCATCTCCGAAGCACCGTCATGATCACCATCGTAGCATCGTTGTCGTCTCGCCAATCTTATACTTCCATGACTATCACTACCGTTTAGTAATAAAGTAAAGCATTACATCGCGATTGCATTGCATACAATAAAGCGACAACCATATGGCTCCTGCCAGTTGCCGATAACTCGGTTACAAAACATGATCATCTCATACAATAAAATTCAGCATCATGCCTTGACCATATCACATCACAACATGCCCTGCAAAAACAAGTTAGACGTCCTCTACTTTGTTGTTGCATGTTTTACGTGGCTGCTACGGGCTTAAGTAAGAACCAATCTCACCTACGCATCAAAACCACAATGATAGTTTGTCAAATAGACTCCGTTTTAACCTTTGCAAGGACCGGGCGTAGCCATACTTGGTTCAACTAAAGTTGGAGAGACAGTTGCCCGCAAGCCATCTCTGTGCAAAGCACGTCGAGGGAACCGGTCTCACGTAAGCGTACGCGTAAGGTTGGTCCGGGTCGTCTCGTACAACAATACCGCCGAACCAAAGTATGACATGCTGGTAGGCAGTATGACTTGTATCGTCCACAACTCACTTGTGTTCTACTCATGCATATAACATCAACAAAAATAACCTAGGCTCGGATGCCACTGTTGGGTTTCGTAGTAATTTCAAAATTTTCCTACGCACACGCAAGATCATGTGATGCATAGCAACGAGGGGGAGAGTGTTGTCTACGTACCCAACGCAAACCGACTGCGGAAGCGATGACACGACGTAGAGGAAGTAGTCGTACGTCTTCACGATCCAACCGATCAAGCACCGAAACTACGGCACCTCCGAGTTCGAGCACACGTTCAGCTCGATGACGATCCCCGGACTCCGATCCAGCAAAGTGTCGGGGAAGAGTTCCGTCAGCACGACGGCGTGGAGATGATCTTGATGTACTACAGCAGCAGGGCTTCGCCTAAACTCCGCTACAGTATTATCGAGGTATATGGTGGCAGGGGGCACCGCACACGGCTAAGGAATAGATCACGTGGATCAACTTGTGTGTCTAGAGGTGCCCCCTGCCTCCGTATATAAAGGAGTAGAGGGGGGGAGGCTGGCCGGCCAAGGAGGAGGGCGCAGGAGAGTCCTACTCCCTCTAGGAGTAGGATCCCCCCCCCCCCCAATCCTAGTCGGAATAGGATTCGTGGAGGGGGAAAAGAGGAGGAGGGGGCTGGCCACCTCTCCTAGTCCTAATAGGACTAGGAGAAGGGGGAGGCGCACAGCCCATCTAGGGCAGCCTCTTCTCTTTTCCACCAAGGCCCACTATGGCCCATATAGCTCCCGGGGGGTTCCTGTAACCCTCCCGGTATTCCGGTAAAATCCCGATTTCACCCGGAACACATCCGATATCCAAACATAGGCTTCCAATATATCAATCTTTACGTCTCGACCATTTCGAGACTCCTCGTCATGTCCGTGATCACATCCGGGAGTCCGAACTAACTTCGGTACATCAAAATGCATAAACTCATAATAACTGTCATTGTAATGTTAAGCGCGCGGACCCTACGGTTCGAGAACAATGTAGACATGACCGAGACACGTCTCCAGTCAATAACCAACAGCGGGACCTGGATGCCCATATTGGCTCCTACATATTCTACGAAGATCTTTATCGGTCAGACCGCATAACAACATACGTTGTTCCCTTTGTCATCGGTATGTTACTTGCCCGAGATTCGATCGTCGGTATCCAATACCTAGTTCAATCTCGTTACCAGCAAGTCTCTTTACTTGTTCCGTAATACATCATCTCACAACTAACATATTAGTTGCAATGCTTGCAAGGCTTATGTGATGTGTATTACCGAGAGGGCCCAGAGATACCTCTCCGACAATCGGAGTGACAAATCCTAATCTCGATATACGCCAACCCAACATCTACCTTCGGAGACACCTGTAATGCTCCTTTATAATCACCCAGTTACGTTGTGACTTTTGGTAGCACCCAAAGTGTTCCTCCGGCAAACGGGAGTTGCATAATCTCATAGTCATAGGAACATGTATAAGTCATGAAGAAAGCAATAGCAACATACTAAACGATCGTGTGCTAAGCTAATGGAATGGGTCATGTCAATCAGATCATTCAACTAATGATGTGACCTCGTTAATCAAATAACAACTCATTGTTCATGGTTAGGAAACATAACCATCTTTGATTAACGAGCTAGTCAAGTAGAGGCATACTAGTGACACTTTGTTTGTCTATGTATTCACACATGTATTATGTTTCCGGTTAATACAATTCTAGCATGAATAATAAACATTTATCATGATTATAAGGAAATAAATAATAACTTTATTATTGCCTCTAGGGCATATTTCCTTCAGCATCACACCTCAACTGAGCAGCCTCTTGTTTCAGTGCCATGTTGTAGAACTCATCGTATCTCAACGGCTCAAAGAGGACAAGAACGAGCTGAATTTCTTCTCGAAGACCACCCCTGAACTAATATATGATGCTCTTCTCATCTGGGACGTCCTGCTTGGCAAAGTGGGCGAACTTCTGGAACAACTTGTTGTAGTCATAGACAGACAAAGAGCCTTGCTTCAGATTGCGGAATTCCTGACGCTTACTCTCAACCACACTTTGAGGGATGTGATGAGCTCGGAAATCTTGACGGAAATCATCCCAAGTGATCAGACGTCCACCTCTGGAATCCTTGTACTGCTGGAACCATTCTGCTGCCTGATCTTTGAGTTGGAAAGAAGCGAACTTGACGAAATCTTCAGGTCTGACGTTGCTGCATTCAAAATGCTTGCCCAGATCCACAAGCCAATCGTCAGCATCAGAAGCCTCAACACAATTGCTGAACGTCTTTGGACCATTAGCGAGGAACTGGTTCAGTGTAGCAAAGTGGTTCTGATTGTTGCCTTGATTCCCTTGCCTGCCTTGATTGTGCTCTTGGAGGATTTGCATGATCAACTGTGTGTTTGCATTGGTTGCGGCCATCACAGCTTGCCATGCCTCCGGAGGAGGAGGAGGTGGCGGCGGATCAGGATTCAGAGTCAAGCGCGTTGGAGGAGCCATCCTGAAGAGGTTGACCACCATTAGCACATTGACAGATAAATGAAGCTGAAACCAACGGAATGAAAATTGCAACATAAAGTCTTCACATCCGAACAAAATGAACAAATGCATTTCTCTTGAAGTGGTCACATATCCCTAAATTGCGAAGCCACGAAGAATTAGGTAGAAGAAGTAAATCAGCAAGGTACGGATCAAGAACGAATAATCGGTAAGAAATCCCAATCTCAAACCAATATCCATGGAAGAAGAACTAGAGCTACGAGAATTCCCACCTATGAAACTCCCGCAACTTTCCGGTTATGCAATCAGGTGTTGGGGATACAGGGGAAGCATAATATCTCACCCAAACTAGCAATTCCTACATCCAGCTGTATCCATCCTTCAACACATAACCAAGAAACCTTCGGAAACCATCTACCTCAACCTTCGAAAAGCATCCGTTATACAAGTTATGGCGATACTCCCGAACTCCCGCCCCAGTACTGGGTGGCATCGAGGTTATCTCACCAACGAACTGCATAAAAGAGATTTTCGATGTCGGCGAACATATCTCAAGTATTCCAGAATTGCAACGATAAAATTATGATGACAACACCTCAGAGCTCAACTCCCCGGGACACTTCCACTAAACCCCTGACAGGAGGCACCAAGACAGTATTCTCATCATAAGCCATCAGAACGATTCCAAGATACTCGCGTGATCCTAAAATTTTTTTTAGTGAAATTTGAGAAGAGAAGAGTCAAAACTCTACGTCAGGATGCCTCACCAGAGCGATGAGGAGACTGGGAAGTAAAAATAATTCCTAAGCTCTCCGATATATAATTCCTAAATGACTCAAAAAAAATTTCTAGACACAACTTGGCTGCTAAAAACGATCAAGCAATGGGGCTCCTAAGGTCGGGGAAGGCTCTGATTACCAACTTGAAACGCCCTCGATGCGGCTATAGCTCACACAGGTCGAGGCACGACTTAGAGACATAACCGCATTGAAAGCAATGTCGCAAGTTAGGCAATCATCACAACATCCCATGTAATATAAGTAATAAAGGGGAGATACATAGTTCGCTTACACTCGCCACATCACATCAAAGTACATAAATAACATACATCATCCAAAACACTCATGGCCCGACTACGGCGCCAAAATAGAAGAAAACCCAACATGCGACACGGCCCGATCGAACCCCAACTAGGCACCACTACTGATCATCAGGAAAAGACACGTAGTAACGCTGAGAGTCCTCGTCGAACTCCCACTTGAGCTCGTACTCGTCACCTGGAGCGGAATCACCTGGACCTGCATCTGGAGTTATAGTATCTGTGAGCCACAGGGACTCAGCAATCTCGCACCCTCGCGATCAAGACTATTTAAGCTTATAGGAACGGGTAAGGCAAATATATGTGGACCTGCAGCAAGCGACTAGCATATATGGTGGCTAACTTATACGCAAAAGAGAGCGAGAAGAGGAGGCAAAGCGCTAGCGAGAATCTAGAGGAACAACCTGCGTAAGCATAACTCCAACACCGTGTCCACTTCCCGGACTCCGCCGAGAAGGGGCCACCACGGTAACACACACGGTTGATTCATTTTCATTAAGTTTATGTTTAAGTTATCTACAACCGGACATTAACAAATTCCCATCTGCCCATAACCGCGGGCACGGCTTTCGAAAGTTCAATCCCTGCAGGGGAGTCCCAACTTAGCCCATGACAAGCTCTCATGGTCAACGAAGGAATAGACCTCCACCCGAGACGTTCCGATCAGACTCGGTATCCCGGTACAACAAGACGATTCGACAGGTTAAAACAAGTCCAGCAACACCGCCCGAATGTGCCGACAAATCCCGATAGGAGCTGCACATATCTCGTTCTCAGGGCACACTCAGATGAGACATCCTACGAGTAAAACCAACCCTCAAGTTGCCCCGAGGTGGCCCCGCAGTCTACTCGGTCGGACCAACACTCAGAGGAGCACTCGCCCGTGGGGGGCTAAAATAAAGATGACCCTCGGGCTCCGGAAACCCAAGGGAAAAAGAGGCTAGGTGGCAAATGGTAAAACCAATGTTGGGCATTGCTGGAAAAGCTTTAATCAAGGCGAACTATCAAGGGGTTCCCATTATAGCCCAACCGTGTAAGCAACGCAAAATCCGGGAACATAATACCGATATGACGGAAACTAGGGCGGCAAGAGTGGAACAAAACACTACGCGAGAGGCCGAGCCTTCCACCCTTTACCAAGTATATAGATGCATTAAGATAACATAGCAATATAATGATATCCCAACAAATAAGTAAATGTTCCAACAAGGAACGGCCTCCAATCTTCACCTGCAACTAGCAACGCTATAAGAGGGGCTGAGCAAAGCAGTAACATAGCCAATCAACGGTTTGCTAGGACATGGTGGGTTAGAGGTTTGACATGGCAATTGGGAGGCTGACAAGCAAATGGTAGGCATCGTAGCATTGGCATATCAAGAGCGAGCAAACTAGCATAGCAAAGATAGTAGTGATTTCGAGGGTATGATCATCTTGCCTGCAAAGCTGTCAGAGTTGACTGGATCCTCAAAAGCAAACTCAACGGGCTCCTCGTTAGCGAACTCGTCTCCCGGCTCTACCCAAACAAGATAAACAAGCAACAAGGATACAATCAACCACGTGCAAGCTCAAACAATAAGATGCAATGATGGTATGCTATGCGGGATGCGATGTGGGATGCAAAATGCAAGATGTGACAGGAAATGCATGAACCTGGCCTCAACTTGGAAAACCAAGTGTGCCACTGTAAAGAGGGGATGAAATCGCTTGAAAACGATATAAAGAACGCCGGAATCGGAGTTACGGTTTGGAAATGGCAAGCGATTTAAGAATGACACCGGTCTGCGATTTACAGCAAGTAGGCATCTAAATGCAATGAAATGAACATGCTACAGCACCCAAACATGACAACAAAATACATGGCAGGGATGCACACAAGATGCTTAACAAAAGACTAGCACTGAGCCACCGCCAATTCATCGATTATGAGGATCAAACAAGCATGGCAAAAACGCAAATGCAAAACAGATTTCAGACTTACTGAAATAAACACTTGTCTGAAATTTCCGATCATGAAGCCCTCTTAGGAGCAGCAAAACAACATGATATGTGACCTGATTAAGACAAAGAAGAACATGGCATGGAGCTACTCAACAAGCTTAACAAAAGACCCAAAGTGACCTGGGGCCAAAAGGGATCACAAAATATACTAACAAGCACACGAACATAGCTCAAACACAATCAGTTTTCAGACTTAGTGAAAACTGAGACATGCTGAAATATAACTCACGAAGGCATGTAAACGAGCTCGATGCACTCACTACGGTGCAAGTAATGGCAAGGCAAGCATATACCCATTAAGAAGGCACAAAATTCTAGCTAGACATGGCAAGAACAATGGCATAGCATGCACGAATCAACTACAATAGCATCGGCAAAATCACAAACGAGTTGACGATCTGCCCAGATTCACAGCGAAGCAAAAGTAGAGCTCGATTGAGTCAAGCTAGGATGCTCCATAATTGCAAGTAAAGGCATGGATGGATAGAGCATAACAAGATTAACAAAACTCCTTTACTGATCATCCTCAAAAGAGGCACGGATCACTAGGAAACAGCACGAACATATGGCATCAAGAACTAAATAATCCCAGACTTAGTGAAAACTACTAAGTCCCTGAAAACAGATTTACCGGGTGCCTCTCTTTGCAAGCTTGCACAAGTCACCACACACATCCTAAAAATGCATGGGTTGCACCTCTGGAAAGATAACAAGATGCTTAACAAAACATATGAAGGACTCACAGGCATATCATGCACACAATAATCATGGCAAAAATGACAAAAGTCTAAGATGAACTAGCAGATCTGACAATTAACTCACGAAGCCTCCTAGCAGCATTTCGGGCATCAAGATGAACTCAAATGAAAATGATGCAACCTCCCGATCTAGATCCAGATCGGGGTACTGTTCATGCACGCCTCCCGAGGTCACCGGAGTTGTTCACCGGAGTCGAGGGAGGAGGCCGGAGCAGCGGGGAGAGGCCGGGGCCGGCGAGGAGGCGGCCGGATCCGGTGGGCGCGGCGAGGTGCGGCGGCGCCG
>NC_041384.1:754048568-754049615 GCF_002162155.2 Triticum dicoccoides
CCGGGCCAGTGGGGGCGCGCCACGTGGCGGTGGTGGGGCGAAGCGGATGCGTCCGGCGCCGGCGGACGTGTCCGGCGCGGCGCGGGGCGATTTTTTAGGGTTTCGTGGGGGAGGAGATCCGAAAATGGAGGGGGCTATTTATAGGCATAAGTGGAGGTAGGAGAGTCCAAATGAGGTGCGGTTTTCGGCCACGCGTTCGTGATCGAACGCTCTAGATGATGGAGAAAAGTTTGGTGGGTTTTGGGCCAAATTGGAGGGGTGTTGGGCTGCAACACACACGAGGCCTTTTCGGTCCCTCGGTTAACCGTTGGAGTATCAAACGAAGTCCAAATGGTACGAAACTTGACAGGCGGTCTACCGGTAGTAAACCAAGGCCGCTTGTCATGTCTCGGTCCAATCCGGAAATGTTTAATCCCCACACACGAAAGAAAGCTAGAAATGACCACCGGAGGAGAACGAAGCGCCGGAATGCAAAACGGACAACGGGGAAAAAGCTCGAATGCATGAGATGAACACGTACGCAAATGCAATGTGCACGATGACATGATATGAGATGCATGAAAATGAAAACAACACACGGAGACAGAGCCGAACCCGAGAAATAAATATAACTTAACGCCGGAAACGGCAAGAGTTGGAGTACAAATTGGGAAAGTTATATCTGGGGCGTTACACGAGCTTTGTCCTGCTGCACCATGCACGAGACGAGCTCGGTCCTGCCGCACCAGGCACGTGACGAGCTGGCCAACCCATCGGCGAGAGAAGCGACCGGACAATGAGGAGAGGATTGGAGGCCGACACAAGCCGCCTACGAACGAGTCGATGCCTGAACATGCTAGTCGTCGCCGCCGCAACTGACCAGCCAAGCTGCCATGGAGCTATCCACAGCCGGGGCAGTAGCCACACCGTACCACTGCCCATTTCGCACCGCCTGGTGAGCTCCGAGAGTCGGAGCCGTAGGGCACGCACCCGTGCGCCAAGCTGTTGAGGGGAAGGAGCGTCGCTAAAGCCCCCAAACCTAGCCGATCTACGTCGGAGAAGGAGAGG
>NC_041384.1:754049876-754093243 GCF_002162155.2 Triticum dicoccoides
CAGGCCACCACCGCGCAGCTCGCAACTCCGCCGACCTCGCACAGGAGCCACCGCCGCCGCTAGCCCTGCGCCCGCCACTGCTCGCCGAGGCCTGCCGTCTCGCTCCCAACCGCGAGCGCCGCAGGACCTGTCTCCTTGATCCACCACCTGCGGAGGAAGGGAAGCCGGGAGAGGGAGACCCCCCGCCGCCGCCGTCTGCCATGTAGTTTTCACCCGGCTGCGGCACGGGGAGGGGTGGAGGAGAGGGTGGTGGCGCCGCCTAGGGTTTCAGAGCCCCCGAGTCGCCCAGGGTGGGGGCGACGCAGTGGGAATTGTGATTTCTCGAGATAAACTACAGACAAATAATCATGTACATGACTGCAATGATTATTCTGAATATATTCCAAGAATCTGGTGGGTCTAGTGCCTTGTGCGGGCAGTGTTCCAGTTCCGGTGTGAAAAAGGGTTACACAGCTAAAGTATGTAAGAATGTTTTTTTTTTGGGAAATGGAGGTATACCCCCGGCCTCTGCATCATGATGATGCATGCGGCCCTTTTATTAAAAATCCAGAAAGTATCATCATAAAGGTCTTACAGCTCGCAAACGGAGCAAAGTCAAAGCACATAAATCTGAAAAGTAGGAAGGGCGTAAAAACAACCGATACGAGTGATAATAAGGACAAGCTCTCTAGCCCTCTATCCTGTTATGCGAACGCCATCCGAACCGGTTGAATATATCCCGAGCCACCATTTCCCATTGGTTGCACCCAGTAACCAAAGGCTCCCTGGAGTTCATAGGAGTGAGTAAGGACCACGTACGGATCCAAGTTGTAGCTCTGAAAATAACCTGCAAAAAAGTTAAGTTGTGTTGTCTGTTAAAAATCATATCATTTCTGCAGTTCCATATAGCCCATAGTAACGCACATATTCCAATCCGAATACGAGCTGCCGTGATCTGTTCAACCCCGGCTAACCACGTCCCAAACAAAGACAAGTATGTAAGAATGTTGAGTGCAAAGAAGACTTGAGCGCAAAGCTGATGTGGCATGTCGCATCACCATTGTCGTTTGCTTAAGCTGCAACCAAGGAGCACAGCCATGGTAAAAATTCTAACAGTTAGTGATGTTCCCATTTAGCTACTGGAGAGCACATAGTAAAATGTGGGACTGCTGGAAATAAACTACGAACACAGAATCATTTACTCACAACCAAGGGAATCACGACATAAAAACCTCTAACCACTGAAATGAATTGATAGACTTGGAAGCAAGCAAACCAGTAACTCCAAATTACAGATACGCGGCTACCTGAGCTAAGTAACAGTAACTGAAGTTCATCCCCATTTTTAGCTGGTGTTTGCTGAAGCTGCAACCGTGAGGAGAGAGTAAAAATTATGATTGCTGGAGATGAACTGCAGAAAATGAATGTACTAGTGTAAGTCTGTTCCTGATGATGATAATGACTTTGGTACATGTCCATGTGGATACGTACCTGGACGTGGCAGTGCTGTACTTGATACAATGTGAAGGAGCTGACCATGACCGTGACCTCCTACGTCGTGCCCGTGCCGCAGGAAGACCCCAGCAAGTCAGTCCACTAAAGGGGCTAGTCTAAGTCTGTTGCTGATAAACCACGTTACACATGTCGCTCGTGGATTTCCAATGGTTTGCTCTACACACGAAAGGCATTACCAACATAGAGATGAGACCAAAGTTCATGCCGAACATACAGAGGAAATTACAGAATGAAAATGGGAAACCACACAAGCACAAGAAACTCACAAGCAGTGGGCAGGCCATCAGGATGACGCGGAATCATACCATGCAACCTGCTGCGAATGCCATCGTGCTCATAAATACCGGAAGCCAGCAAGCAATCTTCTTCAGATCCCCATCTGGTGGAGGCAATCTAACTGATGTCTTCCAACCGAGCTAAGTGATAGTAACTGAATCCATCACTAACATTAGCTGGTGGCCGCCTAACCTGTGACCGAGGGAATCACGAGGTAAAAAACCAGTAACTCGTTTTTTAGGGGACTAACAGAAATATTGGACAAGCTAACTGAACTAAGCATCATTAACTGAAGTCCATCTTCAATTTAGCTGTTGCTTGCTCAGGCTGCAACCAAGACACGGGATAAACACTGTGATTGTGACACGGATCTTGCCTCTCGAACTAGCCAGCTATGAATTAATCTCACAATATGCGGTACAGATCCAGAGCAGCAAGAAGGGGATCGAGGTAAGAGCCAGAGGTGGGAGGAGGATTCACGCCACAGGCGGCCGGGTCGGGGTTCACTTCTTTTGTGCCCCTCACACACACACCAACCACGCGCTATGTAGGGCAGGGCTTCTTCACTGGCTCCAGTCTGGACCGGCGTAGCGCTGGTTGGGCTGCTTGCTGCGCTGCGGCCTGGTGGGCTTCTCTTGGGCTGGCCCATTTGGGTTGTTTGGTGTAGTTGTTCCCGTGACATTTCCCCTTCCTTTACGCTTGGCTTGACCCCAAGCCAGCGCTCGGGGAAAACGAGATCGCAGCGGAATCTTGTCCTCCCAGGTTGCCAAGGAAGCGGGGAAACCCGACCGTTGCACCAGGACTTGCTTCACCAGGCGAGTTTCACGTTGGACACGACGCTTCTGAAGGATGGCTTCAGGTACTTGTAATGGAAGGAGGTCCTCGTCGAGTATTGGGAGCTCTGGCATAGCACTTGTAGCCGGT
The DNA here is from genome assembly GCF_002162155.2 of Triticum dicoccoides. Taxonomy (NCBI): domain Eukaryota; kingdom Viridiplantae; phylum Streptophyta; class Magnoliopsida; order Poales; family Poaceae; genus Triticum; species Triticum dicoccoides. The sequence continues at coordinate 754,052,571 of NC_041384.1, forward strand.
GGAAGGCCTGCACGCAGTTGCGAGACATGGATGACCGGATGGATCCTAGAATGCTCTGGGAGTGCAAGTTTGTACGCCACTTCGCCCACTCGTTGCAGCACCTGAAACGGTCCAAAGAAACGGAAGGCAAGTTTGTGGTTAGCCCGCGCCGCCACAGACGGCTGCGCATATGGTTGCAACTTGAGGAACACCCAATCTCCCACAGCGAACAGTCGGTCGGATCGCTTGCGATCGGCTTTCACTTTCATGTCATGTCTGGCTCTGTTGAGGTGTTGGCGTAGCAGAGCCACCATGGTGGCGCGCTCCTCTGTCCACTGCGCCAAATCAGTGACTGCTGCGTCGGCCACATTAGAGATGCCGAAGAAGCGAGGTTTGTGGCCATAGAGCACTTCAAAGGGTGTGGACTTGAGGGTGGAATGATAAGAAGTGTTGTACCAGAATTCCGCGAGGGAGAGCCAATCCATCCATTTGCTGGGGCAGTTATGGGCGAAACAGCGGAGATAGATCTCCATACATTGGTTGACATGCTCCGTAGTACCATCAGTCTGCGGGTGCCGAGCCGATGAGATGTTGAGGGTCGTGTGTGTCAGCTTGCACAACTCCCTCCAAACCCGACTGGTAAAGATTCTGTCACGGTCGGAAACCATGGCGTCTGGAGGCCCGTGCAGTTTAAAGACAAAGTCCATGTACGCTTTCGCCACCTGGAGCGCGGTGAAAGGATGGCGGAGGGGAATGAAATGTACGTAGCGGCTGAGCTTATCCACCACCACCAGGATTGAGTTGAAACCTCAAGAGGTTGGTAACCCTTCCAAAAAGTCGAGAGTGACCACTTGCTAGGCTTGCGTGGGCACCTCCAGCGGCTGCAGTAGTCCAGGGTACTTGACATGTTCCGGTTTAGCCTGTTTGCAAATTGCACAGAGCGCCACAAAGTTCTTGACCGTTTGCTTGAGTTGCGGCCACACGAAGAGACGGATGACCCGGCTGTAAGTAGCCTGAATCCCAGAGTGCCCCCCGATGGCACTGGAATGCATCTCACCGAGTAGCTGATCTTGCACTCGTTTGTTGTTACCAATCCAGATACGCCCTTTGTAAGGAATGATACCATCTTGGACTGCAAACGGCGACTCGACAGGTTCTAGCGCTGCAGCCGCTGCCAGCAGCCTGGTACACTATGGATCCACGGAGTAGCCTTTCTTAACTTCTTCCAGCCAGGTCGGAACACAAACTGAAACTGCATTGAGCTGGTCAGGTAGTTCGGGGCAGACGGGACAGGGCGTCTGCCGCCAGGTTAGTCACACCTTTCCTATACTCGAAGGTGTAGTTTAGGCCAAGCAGTTTTTTCAGCGCCTTTTGCTGCCAAGGGGTGGTCAAGCACTGCTCGTCCAGGCATGCCAAGCTGCGGTGGTCCGTGCGGATCACAAAGGAAGAAGTGAGCAGGTATGGGCGCCATCGATCTACGGCCATGAGGATGGCGAGGCACTCCTTTTCATATGTAGAAAGCGCCTAGAGCTTGGGTCCCAGGGATTTGCTCATGAAAGCGATCGGGTGGTGCCCTTGCATGAGTACCACGCCAACTCCACGCTCTGAGGCATCTGTCTCCAAAACAAACGGCTTGTTGAAGTCCGACAAGGCGAGAATTGGGGCTGAGATTAAGGGTTCTTGGAAGGCCTCCTCGTGTAAAGGTGTCCAAGCATAAACCACTCCTTTCTTGAGCAGATCGGTCAGGGGACGACTGATCACGCCATAGTGGCGCACAAATTTGCGGTAGTACCCGGCAAGACCCAAGAACTGTCGCACTTCCTTGACCGAGGTAGGCTGTGGCCAGTCCTTCACCTTGTCGACAGTAGTTGGATCAGTACGAACGCCTTCAGAACTGATGACATGACCCAGGTACTTGAGTTGAGGTTGCGCGGAGACGCATTTGCTAAGCTTGACTTTCAGGGAGTATTCTTTCAGACGCTGGAACACAGACCGGAGCAGCAGCAAATGATCAGGCAGAGTGCGGCTATGAACCAGGATGTCGTCGATGAAAACTAGCACTCCTTTCCGAATCAACGGTCCCAGCATCACATGCATCCCAGACTGGAAGGTGGGGGGTCCCCCAGTAACCCCATACGGCATTACCTTGAACTCAAAATGCCCGTGGTGTGTGCGGAAGGTAGTTTTGGCCTCATCCTCAGGACGCATACGGATCTGATGGAAACCAGCGCGCAAGTCCAGAGTGGTAAACCAAGCAGAACCGGCCAGTTCGTCGAGCAGTTCATCAATAATGGGCAGTGGGTAACGATTTTTGACTGTGATAGCATTGAGGTGTCGATAGTCAACACAAAAGCGCCATTCACCATTCTTCTTGAGTACTAACAACACTGGAGATGCAAATGGGCTGCGGCTTGGCTGGATTATCCCCTGTTTCAGCATGTTAGCTACCAGAGCCTCGATTTCGTCTTTCTGAGCTGGGTTGTAGCGGTAGGGACGGACATTCACTGGCTTGGCACCGGGCAACAGCTCAATTGAGTGATCGAAGCTGCGGGCTGGTGGGAGACCCCGAGGTTCGTCAAACAACTGCTCAAACTCAGAGATGAGGGTCTGAACCTCTGGAGGAACTTCAATTCCATCTGGTGTGATCTTAGCTGAGCAGAGTTGTAGTACATGGGTCACTTCGTTACGCGCCTGCATCAGGTGCAACTCATCCAGCGAAAGCAGCTTGCATGACGTGGTGTTGGCTGAAATCCCCGTCAAGTGACAAACAGCCCCCGAGTGGTGGAATTGCATGTGCTTCTGGCCCCAGTCAACTGTCATGACACCGCGAGATTCGAGCCAGTCCATTCCCAAGATTACATCATAAGCACCCATGGGAAAAAGCTTCAGCGGGGACTGAAAGTTGTGCCCCTGAATTTGATACTCCACTGCTGGAATCTCTTTAGTGCAAGAGACGATGGCACCATCGGCCACTTTGACTCTCAGTGGTGTCGATATAGACTGAATCCCAGGCCAGTCACCGGCGATATCCGAGTTGATGAAGCTATGTTAACTTCCCGAATCTACCAGCATCAAGAGGGATCGTTGCTTGAGTTGACCCAACAGACGGAAGGCTCGGGGGGACTCGGTGCCGGTAGCCGCCGCCGCTGAAAGCAGACAGAGATCTTCCTCCGAGGTGTCGGCTGACAGCTGGCCGGACTCGGGTGAAGGAGGGTTGTTGAGCATGCCCACCAATTCCTCGACCACATGCAGCTGGACAGTGGCAGCACAAGTGTGCCCCGGCCCCCATCGTTCGCCACAAGTGAAGCAGAGGCCTCGGGCACGGTGATACGCATGCAGCGTCTTGAGCTTGTCGTCGATAGATGAGGGAGTGGAAGGAGGCTTGGAGCTGTCTGGACTGCGTCGATCATCCCCACCCGCGCTCGGTGTCGACGGTGTTTTGCCTGAGCGCGTGGCTGCTGGGATGGACATGTTGGGGAACGCAGTAATTTCAAAAAAATTCCTACGCACACGCATGATCATGGTGATGCATAGCAACGAGAGGGGAGAGTGTTATCTACGTACCCTCATAGATCGCAACGAAAGCATTGACACAATGTAGAGGAAGTAGTTGTACGTCTTCTTCCCGATCCGACCGATCCAAGCACCGTTACTCCGGCACCTCCGAGTTCTTAGCACACGTACAGCTCGATGACGCTCCCCGGGCTCCGATCCAGCAAAGCTTCAGGGATGAGTTCCATCAGCACAACGGCGTGGTGACGATGATGATGTACTACCGATGCAGGGCTTCGCCTAAGCACTACAACGATATGATCGAGGTGGAATATGGTGGTAGGGGGCACCGCACACGGCTAAGGAACGATCACATGGATCAACTTGTGTGTCAAGAGGTGCCCCCTGCCCCCGTATATAAAGGATCCAAGGGGGGGTGCGGCCGGCCATAGGAGGCGCGCAGGAGGAGTCCTACTCCTACCGGGAGTAGGACTCCCCCCCCCCCCACCCAATCCTTGTCCTACTAGGAGAGGTGGAGGGAGAATAGGAAAGGGGGGGGGCGCCCCTCCCTCCTTGTCCAATTCGGACTAGGGGGAGAGGGGGCGCGCGGCCTGCCCTGGCAGCCCCTTCCTCTTCTCCACATTAGGCCCATGAGGCCCATTAACTCCCCGGGGGGTTCCGGTAACCCCCCGGTGCTCCAGTTTTATCCGATACTCTTCCGGAACCCTTCCGGTGTCCGAATATAGTCATCCAATACAATCTTTATGTCTCGACCATTTCGAAACTCCTCGTCATGTCCGTGAGCACATCCGGGACTCCGAACTAACTTCGGTACATCAAAATGCATAAACTCATAATAACTGTCATCGTAACGTTAAGCGTGCGGACCCTACGGTTTGAGAACAATGTAGACATGACTGAGACACGTCTCCGGTCAATAACCAACAGCGGGACCTGGATGCCCATATTGGCTCCTACATATTCTACGAAGATCTTTATCGGTCAGACCGCATAACAACATACGTTGTTCCCTTTGTCATCGGTATGTTACTTGCCCGAGATTCGATCGTCGGTATCCAATACCTAGTTCAATCTCGTTACCGGCAAGTCTCTTTACTCGTTCCGTAATACATCATCTCGCAACTAACTTATTAGTTGCAAGGCTTATGTGATGTGCATTACCGAGAGGGCTGAGAGATACCTCTCCGACAATCGGAGTGACAAATCCTAATCTCGAAATACGCCAACTCAACATCTACCTTTGGAGACACCTGTAATGCTCCTTTATAATCACCCAGTTACGTTGTGACGTTTGGTAGCACCCAAAGTGTTCCTCCGGCAAACAGGAGTTGCATAATCTCATAGTCATAGGAACATGTATAAGTCATGAAGAAAGCAATAGCAACATACTAAGCGATCGGGTGCTAAGCTAATGGAATGGGTCATGTCAATCAGATCATTCAACTAATGATGTGATCCCGTTAATCAAATAACAACTCTTTGTTCATGGTTAGGAAACATAACCATCTTTGATTAACGAGCTAGTCAAGTAGAGGCATACTAGTGACACTCTGTTTGTCTATGTATTCACACATGTATTATGTTTCCGGTTAATACAATTCTAGCATGAATAATAAACATTTATCATGAAATAAGGAAATAAATAATAACTTTATTATTGCCTCTAGGGCATATTTCCTTCAGTCTCCCACTTGCACTAGAGTCAATAATCTAGATTACACGATAATGATTCTTACACCCATGGAGTCTTGGTGCTGATCATGTTTTGCTCGTGGAAGACGCTTAGTCAATGGGTCTGCCACATTCAGATCCGTATGTATCTTGCAAATCTCTATGTCTCCCACCTGGACTAGATCCCAGATGGAATTGAAGCGTCTCTTGATGTGCTTGGTTCTCTTGTGAAATCTAGATTCCTTTGCCAAGGCAATTGCACCAGTATTGTCACAATAGATTTTCATTGGACCCGATGCACTAGGTATGACACCTAGATCGGATATGAACTCCTTCATCCAGACACCTTCGTTCGCTGCTTCCGAAGCAGCTATGTACTCCACTTCACATGTAGATCCCGCTACGACGCTTTGTTTAGAACTGCACCAACTGACAGCTCCACCGTTTAATGTAAACACGTATCCGGTTTGCGATTTAGAATCATCCGGATCAGTGTCAAAGCTTGCATCAACGTAACCGTTTACGGTGAGCTCTTTGTCACCTCCATATACGAGAAACATATCCTTAGTCCTTTTCAGGTATTTCAGGATGTTCTTGACCGCTGTCCAGTGATCCACTCCTGGATTACTTTGGTACTTGCCTGCTAAGCTTATAGCAAGGCACACATCAGGTCTGGTACACAGCATTGCATACATGATAGAGCCTATGGCTGAAGCATAGGGAACATCTTTGATCTTCTCTCTATCTTCTGCAGTGGTCGGGCATTGAGTCTGACTCAACTTCACACCTTGTAACACAGGCAAGAACCCTTTCTTTGCTTGATCCATTTTGAACTTTTTCAAAATCTTGTCAAGGTATGTGCTTTGTGAAAGTCCAATTAAGCGTCTTGATCTATCTCTATAGATCTTTATGCCTAATATGTAAGCAGCTTCTCCGAGGTTTTTCTTTGAAAAACTTTTATTCAAGTATCCCTTTATGCTATCCAGAAATTCTATATTATTTCCAATCAGTAATATGTCATCCACATATAATATCATAAATGCTACAGAGCTCCCACTCACTTTCTTGTAAATACAGGCTTCTCCGAAAGTCTGTATAAAACCAAATGCTTTGATCACACTATCAAAGCGTTTATTCCAACTCCGAGAGGCTTGCACCAGTCCATAAATGGATTGCTGGAGCTTGCACACTTTGTTAGCTCCCTTTGGATCGACAAAACCTTTCGGTTGCATCATATACAATTCTTCTTCCAGAAATCCATTCAGGAATGCAGTTTTGACGTCCATTTGCCAAATTTCATAATCATAAAATGCGGCAATTGCTAACATGATTCGGACAGACTTAAGCATCGCTACGGGTGAGAAGGTCTCATCATAGTCAACCCCTTGAACTTGTCAAAAACCTTTTGCGACAAGTCGAGCTTTGTAGATAGTAACATTACCGTCAGCGTCAGTCTTCTTCTTGAAGATCCATTTATTCTCAATTGCTTGCCGATCATCGGGCAAGTCAACCAAAGTCCATACTTTGTTCTCATACATGGATCCCATCTCAGATTTCATGGCTTCTAGCCCCTTTGCGGAATCTGGGCTCACCATCGCTTCTTCATAGTTTGTAGGTTCATCATGATCTAGTAGCATGACTTCCAGAACTGGATTACCGTACCACTCTGGCACGGATCTCACTCTGATTGATCTACGAGGTTCAGTAGTATCTTGTTCTGAAGTTTCATGATCAATATCATTAACTTCCTCACTTATTGGTGTAGGTGTCGCAGAAACAGTTTTCTGTGATGTACTACTTTCCAATAAGGGAGCAGGTACAGTTACCTCGTCAAGTTCTACTTTCCTCCCACTCACTTCATTCGAGAGAAACTCCTTCTCCAGAAATTTTCCAAATTTAGCAACAAAAGTCTTGCCTTCGGATCTGTGATAGAAGGTGTATCCAATAGTTTCCTTTGGATATCCTATGAAGACACATTTCTCCGATTTGGGTTCGAGCTTATCAGGTTGAAGCTTTTTCACATAAGCATCGCAGCCCAAAACTTTCAGAAACGACAACTTCGGTTTCTTGCCAAACCACAGTTCATAAGGCGTCGTCTCAACGGATTTTGATGGTGCCCTATTTAACGTGAATGCGGCCGTCTCTAGAGCGTATCCCCAAAACGATAGCGGTAAATCAGTAAGAGACATCATAGATCGCACCATATCTAGTAAAGTACGATTACGACGTTCAGACACACCATTACGCTATGGTGTTCCGGGTGGCGTGAGTTGCGAAACTATTCCATAATTTTTCAAATGTACACCAAACTCGTAACTCAAATATTCTTCTCCACGATCAGATCGTAGAAACTTTATTTTCTTGTTACGATGATTTTCAACTTCACTCTGAAATTCTTTGAACTTTTCAAATGTTTCAGACTTATGTTTCATTAAGTAGATATACCCATGTCTGCTTAAATCATCTGTGAAGGTGAGAAAATAACGATATCCGCCACGAGCTTCAACATTCATCGGACCACATACATCTGTATGTATGATTTCCAATAAATCTGTTGCTCTCTCCATAGTACCGAAGACCGGTGTTTTGGTCATCTTGCCCATGAGGCACGGTTCACAAGTACCAAGTGATTCATAATCAAGTGGTTCCAAAAGTCCATCAGTATGGAGTTTCTTCATGCGCTTTACACCGATATGACCTAAACGGCAGTGCCACAAATAAGTTGCACTATCATTATCAACTCTGCATCTTTTGGCTTCTACATTATGAATATGTGTATCACTACTATCGAGATTCAATAAGAATAGACCACTCTTCAAGGGTGCATGACCATAAAAGATATTACTCATATAAATAGAACAACCATTATTCTCTGATTTAAATGAATAACCGTCTCGCATTAAACAAGATCCAGATATAATGTTCATGCTCAACGTTGGCACCAAATAACAATTATTTAGGTCTAATACTAATCCCGAAGGTAGATGTAGAGGTAGCGTGCCGACCGCGATCACATCGACTTTGGAACCGTTTCCTACGCGCATCATCACCTCGTCCTTAGCCAATCTTCGCTTAATCCGTAGTCCCTGTTTCAAGTTGCAAATATTAGCAACAGAACCAATATCAAATACCCAGGTGCTACTACGAGCATTAGTAAGGTACACATCAATAACATGTATATCACATATACCTTTGTTCACCTTGCCATCCTTCTTATCCGCCAAATACTTGGGGCAGTTCCGCTTCCAGTGACCAGTCTGCTTGCAGTAGAAGCACTCAGTCTCAGGCTTAGGTCCCGACTTGGGTTTCTTCTCTTGAGCAGCAACTTGCTTGCCGTTCTTCTTGAAGTTCCCCTTCTTCTTCCCTTTGCCCTTTTTCTTGAAACTAGTGGTCTTGTTGACCATCAACACTTGATGCTCCTTTTTGATTTCTACCTCCGCAGCTTTCAGCATCGCGAAGAGCTCGGGAATAGTCTTGTTCATCCCTTGCATATTATAGTTCATCACGAAGCTCTTGTAGCTTGCTGGCAGTGATTGGAGAATTCTGTCAATGACGCAATCATCTGGAAGATTAACTCCCAATTGAATCAAGTGATTATTATACCCAGACATTTTGAGTATATGCTCACTGACAGAACTGTTCTCCTCCATCTTGCATCTATAGAACTTATTGGAGACTTCATATCTCTCAATCCGGGCATTTGCTTGAGATATTAACTTCAACTCCTGGAACATCTCATATGCTCCATGACGTTCAAAACGTCGTTGAAGTCCCGATTCTAAGCCATAAAGCATGGCACATTGAACTATCGAGTAGTCATCAGCTTTGCTCTGCCAGACGTTCATAACATCTGGTGTTGCTGTTGGGGAACGTAGTAATTTCAAAAAAAATCCTACGCACACGCAAGATCATGGTGATGCACAGCAACGAGAGGGGAGAGTGTTGTCTACGTACCCACACAGACCGACTGCGGAAGCGATCACACAACGTAGAGGAAGTAGTCGTACGTCTTCCCGATCCGACCGATCCAAGCACCGTTACTCCGGCACCTCCGAGTTCTTAGCACACGTACAACTCGATGAAGATCCTCGTGCTCCGATCCAGCAAAGCGTCGAGGAAGAGTTCCGTCAGCACGACGGCTTGATGACGATCTTGATGTTCTACCGACGCAAGGCTTCGCCTAAGCACTACGACGATATGATCGAGGTGGAATATGGTGGCAGGGGGCACCGCACACGGCTAAGGAACGATCTCAAGGATCAACTTGTGTGTCTAGAGGTGCCCCCTTCCCCCGTATATAAAGGATCCAAGGAGGAGGGGCTGGCCGGCTAAGGAGGGCGCGCCAGGAGAGTCCTACTCCCTCTGGGAGTAGGATTCCCCCCCAAATTCTAGTTGGAATAGGATTCCTCAAGGGGGGGAAAGAGAGAGAGGGGGACCGGCCACCTCTCCTAGTGCTAATAGGACTAGGGGAGGGGGGAAGGCGCGCGGCCACCTTGGGCTACCCCTTTCTCCTTTCCACTAAAGCCCACTAAGGCCCATCTAGCTCTCGGGGGGTTCCGGTAACCTCCCTGTAATCCGGTAAAATCCCGATTTCACCCGGAACACTTCCGATATCCAAACATAGGCTTCCAATATATCAATCTTTATGTCTCGACCATTTCGAGACTCCTCGTCATGTCCGTGATCACATTCGGGACTCCGAACTAACTTCGGTACATCAAAATGCATAAACTCATAATAACTGTCATCGTAATGTTAAGCGTGTGGACCCTACGGTTTGAGAACAATGTAGACATGACTGAGACACATCTCCGGTCAATAACCAATAGCGGGACCTGGATGCCCATATTGGCTCCTACATATTCTACGAAGATCTTTATCGGTCAGACCGCATAACAACATACATTGTTCCCTTTGTCATCGGTATGTTACTTGCCCGAGATTCGATCGTCGGTATCCAATACCTAGTTCAATCTCGTTACCGGCAAGTCTCTTTACTCGTTCTGTAATACATCATCCCGCAACTAACCAATTAGTTGCAATGCTTGCAAGGCTTATGCGATGTGCATTACCGAGAGGGCCCAGAGATACCTCTCTGACAATCGGAGTGACAAATCCTATTCTCGAAATACGCCAACCCAACATCTACCATTGGAGACACCTGTAGAGCACCTTTATAATCACCCAGTTACGTTGTGACGTTTGGTAGCACACAAAGTGTTCCTCAGGCAAACGGGAGCTCCATAATCTCATAGTCATAGGAACATGTATAAGTCATGAAGAAAAGCAATAGCAACATACTAAACGATCGGGTGCTAAGCTAATGGAATGGGTCATGTCAATCAGATCATTCAACTAATGATGTGACCTCGTTAATCAAATAACAACTCTTTGTTCATGGTTAGGAAACATAACCATCTTTGATTAACGAGCTAGTCAAGTAGAGGCATACTAGTGACACTATGTTTGTCTATGTATTCACACATGTATTATGTTTCCGGTTAATACAATTCTAGCATGAATAATAAACATTTATCATGATATAAGGAAATAAATAATAACTTTATTATTGCCTCTAGGGCATATTTCCTTCAGTCTCCCACTTGCACTAGAGTCAATAATCTAGATTACACTGTAATGATTCTAACACCCATGGAGTCTTGGTGTTGATCATGTTTCGCTCGTGGAACAGCCTTAGTCAACGGGTCTTCAACATTCAGATCCGTATGTATCTTGCAAATCTCTATGTCTCCCACCTGGACTAGATCCCGGATGGAATTGAAGCGTCTCTTGATGTGCTTGGTCCTTTTGTGAAATCTGGATTCCTTCGCCAAGGCAATTGCACCAGTATTGTCACAAAAGATTTTCATTGGACCCGATGCACTAGGTATGACACCTAGATCGGATATGAACTCCTTCATCCAGACTCCTTCGTTCGCTGCTTCCGAAGCAGCTATGTATTCCGCTTCACATGTAGATCCCGCTACTACGCTTTGTTTAGAACTGCACCAACTGACAGCTCCACCGTTTAATGTAAACACGTATCCGGTTTGCGATTTAGAATCGTCCGGATCAGTGTCAAAGCTTGCATCAACGTAACCTTTTACGGTGAGCTCTTTGTCACCTCCATATACGAGAAACATATCCTTAGTCCTTTTCAGGTATTTCAGGATGTTCTTGACCGTTGTCCAGTGATCCACTCCTGGATTACTTTGGTACCTCCCTGCTAAACTTATAGCAAGGCACACATTAGGTCTGGTACACAGCATTGCATACATGATAGATCCTATGGCTGAAGCATAGGGAACATCTTTCATTTTCTCTTTATCTTCTACAGTGGTCGGGCATTGAGTCTGACTCAACTTCACACCTTGTAACACAGGCAAGAACCCTTTCTTTGCTTGATCCATTTTGAACTTCTTCAAAATCTTGTCAAGGTATGTGCTTTGTGAAAGTCCAATTAAGCGTCTTGATCTATCACTATAGATCTTTATGCCTAATATGTAAGCAGCTTCACCGAGGTCTTTCATTGAAAAACTCTTATTCAATTATCCCTTTATGCTATCCAGAAATTCTATATCATTTCCAATCAGTAATATGTCATCCACATATAATATCAGAAATGCTACAGAGCTCCCACTCACTTTCTTGTAAATACAGGCTTCTCCGAAAGTCTGTATAAAACCAAATGCTTTGATCACAGTATCAAAGCGTTTATTCCAACTCCGAGAGGCTTGCACCAGTCCATAAATGGATCGCTGGAGCTTGCACACTTTGTTAGCTCCCTTTGGATAGATAAAGCCTTCCGGTTGCATCATATACAACTCTTCTTCCAGAAATCCATTCAGGAATGCAGTTTTGACATCCATCTGCCAAATTTCATAATCATAAAATGCGGCAATTGCTAACATGAATCGGACAGACTTAAGCATCGCTACGGGTGAGAAGGTCTCATCGTAGTCAACCCCTTGAACTTGTCGAAAACCTTTTGCGACAAGTCGAGCTTTGTAGACAGTAATATTACCGTCAGCGTCAGTCTTCTTCTTGAAGATCCATTTATTCTCAATTGCTTGCCAATCATCGGGCAAGTCAACCAAAGTCCATACTTTGTTCTCATACATGGATCCCATCTCAGATTTCAGGCTTCAAGCCACTTTGCGGAATCTGGGCTCACCATCGCTTCTTCATAGTTCGTAGGTTCATCATGATCTAGTAGCATGACTTCCAGAACTGGATTACTGTACCACTCTGGCGCGGATCTCACTCTGGTTGATCTACGAGGTTCAGTAGTATCTTGTTCTGAAGTTTCATGATCATTATCATTAACTTCCTCACTAATTGGTATAGGTGTCGCAGAAACAGTTTTCTGTGATGTACTACTTTCCAATAAGGGAGCAGGTATAGTTACCTCGTCAAGTTCTACTTTCCTCCCACTCACTTCTTTCGAGAGAAACTCCTTCTCCAGAAACTTTCCGAATTTAGCAACAAAAGTCTTGCCTTCGGATCTGTGATAGAAGGTGTATCCAATAGTTTCCTCTGGATATCCTATGAAGACACATTTTTCCGATTTGGGTTCGAGCTTATCAGGTTGAAGCTTTTTCACATAAGCATCGCAGCCCCAAACTTTCAGAAACGACAACTTTGGTTTCTTGCCAAACCACAGTTCACAACGCGTAGTCTCAACAGATTTTGATGGTTCCCTATTTAACGTGAATGCGGCCGTCTCTAGAGCATAACCCCAAAACGATAGTGGTAAATCAGTAAGAGACATCATAGATCGCACCATATCTAATAAAGTACGATTACGACGTTCGGATACACCATTACGCTGTGGTGTTCCGGGTGGCGTGAGTTGCGAAACTATTCCACAATTTTTCAAATGTACACCAAACTCGTAACTCAAATATTCTCCTCCACGATCAGATCGTAGAAACTTTATTTTCTTGTTACGATGATTTTCAACTTCACTCTGAAATTCTTTGAACTTTTCAAATGTTTCAGACTTGTGTTTCATTAAGTAGATATACCCATATCTGCTTAAGTCATCTGTGAAGGTGAGAAAATAACGATATCCGCCACGAGCCTCAATATTCATCGGACCACATACATCGGTATGTATGATTTCCAACAAATCTGTTGCTCTCTCCATAGTACCGGAGAACGGTGTTTTAGTCATCTTGCTCATGAGGCACGGTTCGCAAGTACCAAGTGATTCATAATCAAGTGGTTCCAAAAGTCCATCAGTATGGAGTTTCTTCATGCGCTTTATACCGATATGACCTAAGCGACAGTGCCACAAATAAGTTGCACTATCATTATCAACTCTGCATCTTTTGGCTTCAACATTATGAATATGTGTATCATTACTCTCGAGATTCAATAAGAATAGACCACTCTTTAAGGGTGCATGACCATAAAAGATATTACTCATATAAATAGAACAACCATTATTCTCTGATTTAAATGAATAACCGTCTCGCATTAAACAAGATCCAGATATAATGTTCATGCTCAACGCCGGCACCAAATAACAATTATTTAGGTCTAATATTAATCCCGAAGGTAGATGTAGAGGTAGCGTGCCGATCGCGATCACATCGACTTTGGAACCGTTTCCCACGCGCATCGTCACCTCGTCCTTAGCCCATCTTCGCTTAATCCGTAATCCTTGTTTTGAGTTGCAAATATTAGCAACAGAACCAGTATCAAATACCCAGGTGCTACTGCGAGCATTAGTAAGGTATACATCAATAACATGTATATCACATATACCTTTGTTCACCTTGCCATCCTTCTTATCCGCCAAATACTTGGGGCAGTTCCGCTTCCAGTGACCAGTTTGCTTGCAGTAGAAGCACTCAGTTTCAGGCTTAGGTCCAGACTTGGGTTTCTTCTCCTGAGCAGCAACTTGCTTGCCGTTCTTCTTGAAGTTCCCCTTCTTCTTCCCTTTGCCCTTTTTCTTGAAACTAGTGGTTTTGTTAACCATCAACACTTGATGCTCCTTTTTGATTTCTACCTCCGCAGCTTTCAGCATTGCGAAGAGCTCGGGAATAGTCTTGTTCATCCCTTGCATATTATAGTTCATCACGAAGCTCTTGTAGCTTGGTGGCAGTGATTGGAGAATTCTGTCAATGACGCAATCATCTGGAAGATTAACATCCATCTGAATCAAGTGATTATTATACCCAGACATTTTGAGTATATGCTCACTGACAGAACTGTTCTCCTCCATCTTGCAGCTATAGAACTTATTGGAGACTTCATATCTCTCAATCCGGGCATTTGCTTGAAATATTAACTTCAACTCCTGGAACATCTCATATGCTCCATGACGTTCAAAACGTCGTTGAAGTCCCGATTCTAAGCCGTAAAGCATGGCACACTGAACTATCGAGTAGTCATCAGCTTTGCTCTGCCAGACGTTCATAACATCTGGTGTTGCTCCAGCAGCAGGCCTGGCACCCAGCGGTGCTTCCAGGACGTAAGTCTTCTGAGCAGCAATGAGGACGATCCTCAAGTTACGGACCCAGTCCGTGTAATTGCTACCATCATCTTTCAACATTGCTTTCTCAAGGAACGCATTAAAATTCAACGGAACAACAGCACGAGCCATCTATCTACAATCAAACATAAACAAGCAAGATACTATCAGGTACTAAGTTCATGATAAGTTTAAGTTCAATTAATCAAATTACTTAAGAACTCCCTCTTAGATAGACATCCCTCTAATCCTCTAAGTGATCACGTGATCCAAATCAACTAAACCATGTCCGATCATCACGTGAGATGGAGTAGCTTCATTGGTGAACATCGTTATGTTGATCATATCTACTATATGATTCACGCTCGACCTTTCGGTCTCCGTGTTCCGAGGCCATATCTGTATATGCTTGGCTCGTCAAGTATAACCTGAGTATTCCGCGTGTGCAACTGTTTTGCACCCGTTGTATTTGAACGTAGAGCCTATCACACCCGATCATCACGTGGTGTCTCAGCACGAAGAACTTTCGCAACGGTGCATACTCAGGGAGAACACTTCTTGATAATTTAGTGAGAGATCATCTTATAATGCTACCGTCAATCAAAGCAAGATAAGATGCATAAAGGATAAACATCACATGCAATCATTATAAGTGATATGATATGGCCATCATCATCTTGTGCTTGTGATCTCCATCTCCGAAGCACCGTCGTGATCACCATCGTCACCGGCGCGACACCTTGATCTCCATCGTAGCATCGTTGCCGTCTCGCCAATCTTATGCTTCCACGACTATCGCTACCGCTTAGTGATAAAGTAAAGCATTACATTGCGATTGCATTGCATACAATAAAGCGACAGCCATATGGCTCCTGCCAGTTGCCGATAACTCGGTTACAAAACATGATCATCTCATACAATAAAATTTAGCATCATGTCTTGACCATATCACATCACAACATGCCCTGCAAAACAAGTTAGACGTCCTC
The DNA here is from genome assembly GCF_002162155.2 of Triticum dicoccoides. Taxonomy (NCBI): domain Eukaryota; kingdom Viridiplantae; phylum Streptophyta; class Magnoliopsida; order Poales; family Poaceae; genus Triticum; species Triticum dicoccoides. The sequence continues at coordinate 754,068,204 of NC_041384.1, forward strand.
TACTTTGTTGTTGCAAGTTTTACGTGGCTGCTACGGGCTTAAGCAAGAACCAATCTCACCTACGCGTCAAAACCACAACGATAGTTTGTTAAATAGACTCCGTTTTAACCTTCGCAAGGACCGGGCGTAGCCACACTTGGTTCAACTAAAGTTGGAGAGACAGTCGCCCGCAAGCCACTTGTGTGCGAAGCACGTCGGGGGAACCGGTCTCGCCTAAGCGTACGCGTAAGGTTGGTCCGGGTCGTCTCGTCCAACAATACCGCCGAACCAAAGTATGACATGCTGGTAGGCAGTATGACTTATATCGCCCACAACTCACTTGTGTTCTACTCGTGCATATAAATCAAACCATAAAACCTAGGCTCGGATGCCACTGTTGGGGAACGTAGTAATTTCAAAAAAATTCCTACGCACATGCAAGATCATGGTGATGCACAGCAACGAGAGGGGAGAGTGTTGTCTACGTACCCACGCAGACCGACTGCGGAAGCGATCACACAACATAGAGGAAGTAGTCGTACGTCTTCCCGATCCGACCGATCCAAGCACCGTTACTCCGGCACCTCCGAGTTCTTAGCACACGTACAGCTCGATGACGATCCTCGGGCTCCGATCCAGCAAAGCGTCAAGGAAGAGTTCCGTCAGCACGACGGCGTGATGACGATCTTGATGTTCTACCGACTCAGGGCTTCGCCTAAGCACTACAACGATATGATCGAGGTGGAATATGGTGGCATGGGGCATCGCACACGGCTAAGGAACGATCTCAAGGATCAACTTGTGTGTCTAGAGGTGCCCCCTGCCCCTGTATATAAAGGATCCAAGGGGGGGGGTTGGCCGGCCAAGGAGGGCGCGCCAGGAGAGTCCTACTCCCTCTGGGAGTAGGATTCCCCCCCAAATCCTAGTTTGAATAGGATTCCTCAAGGGGGGGAAAGAGAGAGAGGGGGGCCGGCCACCTCTCCTAGTCCTAATAGGACTAGGGGAGGGGGAAGGCACGCGGCCACCTTGGGCTGCCCCTTTCTCCTTTCCACTAAAGCCCACTAAGGCCCATCTAGCTCCCGGGGGGTTCCGGTAACCTCCCGGTAATCCCGTAAAATCCCGATTTCACCCGGAACACTTCTGATATCCAAACATAGGCTTCCAGTATATCAATCTTTATGTCTCGACCATTTCGAGACTCCTCGTCATGTCCGTGATCACATCCGGGACTCCGAACTAACTTCGATACATCAAAATGCATAAACTCATAATAACTGTCATCGTAACGTTAAGCGTGCGGACCCTACGGTTCGAGAACAATGTAGACATGACTGAGACACATCTCCGGTCAATAAACAATAGCGGGACCTGGATGCCCATATTGGCTCCTACATATTCTACGAAGATCTTTATCGGTCAGACCGCATAACAACATACGTTGTTCCCTTTGTCATCGGTATGTTACTTGCCCGAGATTCGATCGTCGGTATCCAATACCTAGTTCAATCTCGTTACCGGAAAGTCTCTTTACTCGTTCCGTAATACATCATCCCGCAACTAACTCATTAGTTGCAATGCTTGCAAGGCTTATGTGATGTGCATTACCGAGAGGGCCCAGAGATACCTCTCCGACAATCGGAGTGACAAATCCTATTCTCGAAATACGCCAACCCAACATCTACCATTGGAGACACCTGTAGAGCACCTTTATAATCACCCAGTTACGTTGTGACGTTTGGTAGCACACAAAGTGTTCCTCGGGGCAAACGGGAGCTGCATAATCTCATAGTCATAGGAACATGTATAAGTCATGAAGAAAAGCAATAGCAACATACTAAACGATCGGGTGCTAAGCTAATGGAATGGGTCATGTCAATCAGATCATTCAACTAATGATGTGACCTCGTTAATCAAATAACAACTCTTTGTTCATGGTTAGGAAACATAACCATCTTTGATTAACGAGCTAGTCAAGTAGAGGCATACTAGTGACACTATGTTTGTCTATGTATTCACACATGTATTATGTTTCCAGTTAATACAATTCTAGCATGAATAATAAACATTTATCATGAAATAAGGAAATAAATAATAACTTTATTATTGCCTCTAGGGCATATTTCCTTCAGTTGCTCCAGCAGCAGGCTTGGCACCTAGCGGTGCTTCCAGGACGTAATTCTTCTGAGCAGCAATGAGGATAATCCTCAAGTTACGGACCCAGTCCGTGTAATTGCTACCATCATCTTTCAACTTTGCTTTCTCAAGGAACGCATTAAAATTCAACGGAGCAACAACATGAGCCATCTATGTACAATCAAACATAAACAAGCAAGATACTATCAGGTACTAAGTTCATGATAAATTTAAGTTCAATTAATCAAATTTAAGAACTCCCACTTAGATAGACATCCCTCTAATCTTCTAAGTGATCACGTGATCCAAATCAACTAAACCATGTCCGATCATCACGTGAGATGGAGTAGTTTCATTGGTGAACATCACTATGTTGATCATATCTACTATATGATTCACGCTCGACCTTTCGGTCTTCGTGTTCCGAGGCCATATCTGTATATGCTTGGCTCGTCAAGTATAACCTGAGTATTCCACGTGTGCAACTGTTTTGCACCCGTTGTATTTGAACGTAGAGCCTATCACACCCGATCATCACGTGGTGTCTCAGCACGAAGAACTTTCGCAACGGTGCATACTCAGGGAGAACACTTCTTGATAATTTAGTGAGAGATCATCTTATAATGCTACCGTCAATCAAAGCAAGATAAGATGCATAAAGGATAAACATCACATGCAATCATTATAAGTGATATGATATGGCCATCATCATCTTGTGCTTGTGATCTCCATCTCTGAAGCACCGTCGTGATCACCATCGTCACCGGCGCGACACCTTGATCTCCATCGTAGCATCGTTGTCGTCTCGCCAATCTTATGCTTCCACGACTATCGCTACCGCTTAGTGATAAAGTAAAGCATTACATTGCGATTGCATTGCATATAATAAAGCGACAACCATATGGCTCCTGCCAGTTGCCGATAACTCGGTTACAAAACATGATCATCTCATACAATAAAGTTTAGCATCATGTCTTGACCATATCACATCACAACATGCCCTGCAAAAACAAGTTAGACGTCCTCTACTTTGCTGTTGCAAGTTTTACGTGGCTGCTACGGGCTTAAGCAAGAACCAATCTCACCTACGCATCAAAACCACAACGATAGTTTGTCAATTTGACTCCGTTTTAACCTTCGCAAGGACCGGGCATAGCCACACTCGGTTCAACTAAAGTTGGAGAAACAGTCACCCGCAAGTCACCTTTGTGCAAAGCACGTCGGGGAAACCGGTCTCGCGTAAGCGTACGCGTAATGTCGGTCCGGGCCGCTTCATCCAACAATACCGCCGAACCAAAGTATGACATGCTGGTAGGCAGTATGACTTATATCGCCCACAACTCACTTGTGTTCTACTCGTGCATATAACATCAAACCACAAAACCTAGGCTCTGATACCACTGTTGGGGAACGCAGTAATTTTAAAAAATTTCCTACGCACACGCAAGATCATGGTGATGCATAGCAACGAGAGGGGAGAGTGTTATCTACGTACCCTCGTAGATCGCAACGGAAGCGTTGACACAACGTAGAGGAAGTAGTCGTACGTCTTCTTCCCGATTCGACCGATTCAAGCACCGTTACTCCGGCACCTCCGAGTTCTTAGCACACGTACAGCTCGATGACGCTCCCCGGGCTCCGATCCAGCAAAGCTTCGGGGATGAGTTCCGTCAGCACAACGGCGTGGTGACGATGATGATGTACTACCGACGCAGGGCTTCGCCTAAGCACTACAACGATATGATCGAGGTGGAATATGGTGGCAGGGGGCACCGCACACGGCTAAGGAACGATCACGTGGATCAACTTGTGTGTCTAGAGGTGCCCCCCTGCCCTCGTATATAAAGGATCCAAGGGGGGTGCGGCCGGCCATAGGAGGCGCGTAGGAGGAGTCCTACTCCTACCGGGAGTAGGAATCCCCCCCCCCCAATCCTTGTCCTACTAGGAGAGGTGGAGGGAGAATAGGAAAGGGGGGGGGCGCCGCCCCTCCCTCCTTGTCCAATTCGGACTAGGGGGAGAGGGGGCACGCGGCCTGCCCTGGCAGCCCCTTCCTCTTCTCCACATTAGGCCCATGAGGCCCATTAACCCCCCGGGGGGTTCCGGTAACCCCCCGGTGCTCCGGTTTTATCCGATACTCTTCCGGAACCCTTCCGGTGTCCGAATATAGTAATCCAATATATCAATCTTTATGCCTCGACCATTTCGAGACTCCTCGTCATGTCCGTGATCACATCCGGGAGTCCGAACTAACTTCGGTACATCAAAATGCATAAACTCATAATAACTGTCATTGTAATGTTAAGCGTGCGGACCCTACGGTTCGAGAACAATGTAGACATGACCGAGACACGTCTCCAGTCAATAACCAACAGCGGGACCTGGATGCCCATATTGGCTCCTACATATTCTACGAAGATCTTTATCGGTCAGACCGCATAACAACATACGTTGTTCCCTTTGTCATCGGTATGTTACTTGCCCGAGATTCGATCGTCAGTATCCAATACCTAGTTCAATCTCGTTACCGGCAAGTCTCTTTACTCGTTCCGTAATACATCATCTCGCAACTAACTCATTAGTTGCAATGCTTGCAAGGCTTATGTGATGTGCATTACCGAGAGGGCCCAGAGATACCTCTCCGACAATCGGAGTGACAAATCCTAATCTCGAAATACGCCAACTCAACATATACCTTTGGAGACACCTGTAATGCTCCTTTATAATCACCCAGTTACGTTGTGACGTTTGGTAGCACCCAAAGTGTTCCTCCGGCAAACGGGGGTTGCATAATCTCATAGTCATAGGAACATGTATAAGTCATGAAGAAAGCAATAGCAACATACTAAACGATCGGGTGCTAAGCTAATGGAATGGGTCATGTCAATCAGATCATTCAACTAATGATGTGATCCCGTTAATCAAATAACAACTCTTTGTTCATGGTTAGGAAACATAACCATCTTTGATTAACGAGCTAGTCAAGTAGAGGCATACTAGTGACACTCTATTTGTCTATGTATTCACACATGTATTATGTTTCCGGTTAATACAATTCTAGCATGAATAATAAACATTTATCATGAAATAAGGAAATAAATAATAACTTTATTATTGCCTCTAGGGCATATTTCCTTCAGGACAGCGGGGTTGGAGGGCGCGGCGAACCGCGGTTGACGCGCCCCCCTCCTTGATGCGGACTCGTTGCGGCTGTCTCCACACGGTCCTGCTGAATAAGCTCCAGGGCCTCCTCCTGCAATGCAGCCAAAGCAACAACAGTTTCCAGGTCGACCGGGCGATGCAAAATAACAGCTGCCTTAATGTCACTATGCAGACCATCAAGGAATTGGGTAGTAAAAAACAGGGGATCCCATGATTTGTGATGCGCTAACAAGCTGTGCATAGCAATATTAAACTGTTTGGCGTATTCCAAAACCGAACCAGTTTGTTTTAATCTAGAGAATTTACGAACGAGGTGCTGAAATTCAGAACGGCCAAATTTCTCTAGAACAGCAGCAACAAAGTACTCCCATTGAGGAACCATTCGAGCCATAGAGCTGCAGCGCCAGTGAAATAAACCACGGCCGTATTCACCCAAGTACTGGGATCAATGGCACAAACTCGGAAGTAGGCTTCGCAACGGATGTGCCAACCCGTAGGGTTGTCCCCATCGAATTCAGGACACACTAGATGGGAAGATGAATTGCGTGGTGCAGATACAGGGCCGCTATTCTCACCGGGCACTACACCACAACACTATATTCCCAACAGCCAAGTTTGTTGGGAAAACAGCTTTTGTCAACACACAATCAGTTGGGAAAGACTATTACCGACCGATCAGGTCTGTTGGGGAAAGTCCGGACGGGAAAACCCTTTCCCGACCGACATATCTTTCCCGACCGACTGCTTGACAACTATGGTGTATCTTTCCCGACCAACAATCTGTTGGGCCTGCCATGGGCTTTTCCCGACCAACAGTCTGTTGAGGTAGCTATGGGGCTTTCCCGACCAACTATTAGATGGGAATTCTTTCCCGACCAACATTCTGTTGGGCCTGGTTTTAGCCTTCCCCAACCGACTGTGAGGCAGAGTTTGTTTTGCCGACCAACAGTCAGACGGTGTTTTGTTTTGCTATCAACAGTTCATGAACATTTTGTTTATCCAATCACAGCTTTAATTAAACAAATGGTGCTGACTGTCACATACATATAGTTTATGTGTTCTAAGCATAATCACCAAGACATCATACATCAGGTGCACCAAACTTTTTTTATTCCATTAACTAATGGTCACATACACACACTTCAGTCTGTTCCAAACATAACCACCAAGACACCATACATCAGGTTCAACAAAGGACAATGAAAAGACAGCAACTATGAGACATCAGTTGTACAAAATGAAAACTAAAACATCCATTTGATGCAGATCGCTGGCTTCATGGTTCATTGTGAGTCGAGTCCTTATGTTTGCTTCCTATACAAAAATTAAACAAGTCTCAATTATTAGAATGCTCATTTAATTTATGAAATTGAATGCAGGCAGAATTCACATGTGCTCTGTGCACACAGCAGCAGAAAATGAAGAATACACTTGCCTAATCTACAAAACTAGCATTTCTGGACGTGAAGATCTCCAATCAATTTCCAGCAATAGCTATGGATGTGGCAAAGAAGCCCTCAGTCCACCTTTTGTCTATCTATTTGAAAGAAAACACATCATTTAATTACTTTGTATGATTGCTGATCATATAGTCTCCTGGGAATATACTTAAGTTACTGTACATAGGTATGAGAAACCAATATTCCAACACTTGTTTGCAAAGAAAATAAACATACAACTTTATAGATAGTAAATACAGTGAGTAAACAAGATTCGGGTCTAGCCTTGTTCTTGAGCCGACTCCAGAGTGATTTCCCCTTTTCAGGCATGGGTCTCACCTTGACTTGTGGTAGTTTCTCCTACTCTACAGAGTTAGCATCAGGATTCACACATTTTGAATTAGCAAGGTGAAAGTACTAACAAGATCAAAAAATGTGGAGCCAAATCCTCTAAACTTTTGCCGATTTTTACATGAATTGAGTTTTGACTTTTGAGGCTTTGTAGTCAGATTTAAAGTTTCAGGTAACAGAAGACCAAAGGCCCAAACTTCTCGATCAAACTCCATAGTGGAGTAAGAGATCGTAGGCTTTTGCATAAAAGTGGCCAAGGATCCAGATAATGTACGTCAAGTGAAGTAATACCGTGCAAGCATTCAGATTAGCTTCTCTGATAACACCGTTCATTTAAACTGAAAACTGATTCATATGGGCTTCAGGATTTCGGACCTGTTAGTTTAATCCTCTAATTCAAGGGTACTATTCAAAGTTTCCAGTGCCCAAACTAACAGGTCCAGAATTAGTGGACTAAAGGGTACTTGTCAAAGTTCCACGGAAAGCAGTAAAAGTTGGAGCCAGCTATATATTTATGGCCAGAAACATATATACATACAGAAACACATAGCATAAGGAAAGTATCTATTAAATACATGGAAACCCAGGTCACTGCCAAACATGAAGAAACATGAAGAAACAGGTACAGAAGCGATGAACAAAACATTAACTTTGCCCTTTGGAGTATCCAACTAATAGGGACAACAGTATTAGAAACTGTATGAGATGTACCATACAGCTAGTCAAATGATAGGTTTCTTACATTGCTTGGAGTTGGATGTGCACAACGTCATTATGCAGAGATTAATTTTTCAGCACCACATACTGATCGGCTAAAAATACTGGCATATGGAGGTCCCATCCCATAACATAGCCAAGCATCAATAAAAATCAGGGAAGGAAAATATGATGAAACCAAAGATAATACCATAGCTCCAGATCAGGAAAATGAGCACTCGTAGAAATAAGAGACGTAGACCACCACCTACGTATCTTATATATGAACTGGTTTCCAGCTTCCAAGACCAACTAGCCAGAGTCAAGGTTTGCTTAGCCTGTAGATAATAAAAAATAGACAAAAGAACCATAATTAGAGAGGAGACAAAAATTAGCCAAAGAAATAGTAGTGGGGATAAGTGGTGGATTTGAAGGCATTTGTATCTTCTCCTCGCCAGTCGCCACAAGAAAATAGTGGTGGATTAGGTGTGGTGTATATGCGTATTCCCTGGTACACTTCGGCTCATTTACCTCCATGGCAAAGCAGGAGAGCGTAGACCATCAGGAGTTCATCTTCGCCTGCAACCTAGGAGAATCCGCAGGAGAGGAGTTCAAACGAGAAATAACCTAGAAGATATAAGAACGCGTGTGATTACACATTCCAATACTAAAAGGCAGCAACCCAACAATGTTGTAAACAAATAGATGAAACTACTTCCAAGAAACTATAACATCACAATAATATGTTCCCCTGCTTTTAACTACCACCAAACATATTGTACACAATGTTTCCTCCAACAGCAATAATCCTTATTATGCATGATTTCACTTGACATAACAACCAATTAAAGCCTAAGCTTTATGCAGAATGCAGATTACTGGACCCCTTTTGCAGCTAATAAACTGGAAATCCGAAGGAATCTAAATAAAAATAAAAAGGCAGTGTACAACTCAGGTGGAGAAACAATTAACGGTGTACCGACTGCCAGCAGCCAAAAAAGTACTGTCGTAAATGAATCGAGCGGCCCATACTGCTGCGTCACGACAATACCTCCAAAATGGCGGGTTGCCTAGCGTGATTTATATGTTCGATGCTCCAGGATCTATAGCTTCCTCCATTGCTTGATGATGGCTTGAAATTTTTTCTAACTTCGCATCTGAAACCATCTCCTTTCTTGTCTAAGTGCCCCTCACATAGCGGAGGTAAGAATATATTTGGTGCTTTTGTTTTATGTACAGACCAAAAAATATAGGAATACCAGTACAGCGACAACAGATGTACATATATAATATAATATCAGTATAATCTCGTGTTTTTGTTTGCCTTAGAATGTATTATTGCCACACAAGCATGATCCTGCAGGGATAACTATACATGTGTATATATTTGATCCTGCAGGTATAGCTTAATAGCCAAACAAAGCATAATAATCCACCTTTCAGGATTCCAAGCATCATTCAAAACTTTAAAAGAGAGATTGTACTAGACAAAACTGCTAGTTCAGATGTCACATGTAGGTCAGGGTGGACACGGTCCGGGCCGGTCCGGTCCCTGACCGAGCCGCGCTTTGGACCGGCCGCGACCGGTCCGGACCGGACCGGACCGAGGTGCCCAGCGGGCCTGTTTTCCTGAACCGGACCGACGAGGAGAAAGCTCGGTCAGGACCGAGGGACCGAGCGATGGCGGGGCGGGGCGTGAGCTGCGCGTGTGCCCCGGCGCCTGCATGTGTGTGCCCTGCGCGTGTGCCCAGCGTGCGTGCGTCCGTGCCGTACCCTGTCCCTGAAGAGCAACTCCTCCGGCTGTTTGCTGTAGACGAAGATGCAGTTCATCTATGGTAGCGTCTCTACCTACATCAAGCTCGTCCCGGAGAACTCCGCCGCCGGCCGGCACCGTCACCATCAGCACATACTACGTGCCTACATCGTCGCTTCCAATTTCAGATTACTGATGAGCTTGTACTGCAATCATGGTGACTGTATGTGCATCAATTGACTGCAAATTCAGGCATCAGTTGTGGGGGACGGCCATGACGAGATCGACTCGGGGTTCCTGGGGAACAAGATGGGGCACACCAACGTGTGTGTGTTTACCGACGTGCTTGTCAGCACCCGAGGTGGGCTTGGAACGAACACACACGAACGAGAGACATCAGTGTTTTATTCTGCACACACTCCAGAGCTTTTCTGTTCTACAGTATATCTTTGCTATTTATTCAGACTTACAGAACAGGAAACAGGGCTTCGTGTCACCTGACTTTCGCTGTCATGATTCACAGCATTCGTGCCATCCAACGAGCAGACCGACGAGGCATGAGACTCGCTCAAGCTGTTAGACCCGCGAGCTGAACTAGCTAACAGAAAGAAAGCGTTCGACCCTAACCTGACGAAAAACCAAAGTGCTAACTGAACTAACTGAAAATGTGACAGGGGCTTGGGATTTATTCAACTGTCTTCGCCGACATCGCGGGCAAGATGGAGATGCAGTTCGTGCACGGGCGGCACTGCTTCATCGCGTCAGCAAGGCTGGCAGACGGCGGCCATGGTCGGGCAAGAGAGGATATGTGCATCGTGTAGGCGGCGTTCTGGACCAATTCATTGCGCGGTCGGAAGATGGCGATGCGGCGGTGCTCCAAGACGCGGTGGTTCAATCAGGGGTTGCCGGTGGCCGCGACGACGAGGAACGGCAGCCCCGGTGACTGCGTTTTGTCGGTCCTGCTCGGAGGCTCGGTCAAAATCCGGACCGGACCCAGAGTTTGTCGGGCCTAATTCCTGAGCTCGGCCCGACCGAATTTTTTACCGGTCCAAGACCGTACGGTCCGGTCCATAACGGACCGCGAGCCGGGCCAAAAGCCCGCTCGTCACGTCCAGGCTGACATGTAGGTAAAAACAACTTACAATACTGTCAAAGTAATCTACTTCAGCAATCAACATGCATGTCGGTGTTTGAGAAAAAATCCAAAGTGTGAAAAGACGTTGTATACATTCATGACATCCACAAATAAGGAGGGCCTGTACATGGGGTGGAGAAACTCACCGAAGTGATTGCCTGGATATTCCGCTCACAAATTTTATAAAAATAGATATGTTTGCTAGCCACCATTTCCTACTCTTTTTATCATTTAAGGTATTCACGTCAGTATTGAATTGAAGTACCAGCCTCCAAGCTACTAAATCACAACATCGATCGTATACTGAAAGAAAAAGAAACTGGACACACCACATCTTATGAACAAAATTCATCTAAGACTGAAATTACTTCGAGTCAGCATATACCAACAGATCTAACGAAATTGTTTTCTAAGCAAAGAACAACCACATACAACGCACTAAATCATAGACGAAGAAACATAATGTTGAAGGATTTTTCAGAGAGAGAGAGGTCGTCAGGACTCGAGGCAGAGAAACTCACCAGTGTGTCGTTGCACGTCAAATGGATATGGTCTCTTGAATATGAACGGTAAAAGTCTGGCCTTCTGAAGAAGAAAGAAACCACCGGTGCTGATTTGTTCCGATCTGGGAGATGCATTCGGTTGTCAGGTGAGAGAGAGAGAGAGAGAAAGAGAGAGAGAGAGAGAGGAGTTGCCTCACCGTGGGAAATCGCCGGAGGCGGCGGCAGGCAGGGCCGGCCCTGGGGCATGGGCGACGGGGCGACGGCCCAGGGCCCAGGCGAGGGGGGGGGGGGCACATGATGGAGTATATACATATACTATAGCTCAACAAAAAGCAAGTAAAAAATTACAAAAGAATTAAAGAAAAGAAATAGGATGGGCTAGGCCGCCCAGATATAGCTAGCTAGCGATCGCTGATGGATACGCGTAGGCGAAGCGGCGCCGTGACTTATGCTCGTTTCGACGTTTCCTTCGTAGGTTCGTCACCCTCGCCCGCCCGTCGCCCTTCTCGCTCGCTCGGCGCCTTGCCCCTTGGCCCTTGCCGCGTCGCCCTCGTCTCGCCGGCTCACCGTCGCCGCCACACAGCAGTCCGGCAGGCAGGCGGCAGCCCGGCCAATCGGCCATCCGGCATCCGGCACCGCGGCAATACGGTAATACTCCCTCCGGTCCTTTTTAGTTTGCATATAAGATTTTTCTAAAGTCAAGCCTCGTAAAGTTTGACCAAATTTATAGAAAAAAATAGTAACATTCACAATATGAAATCAATATTAGTAGATGTGTCATGACTTAAATTTTCATATTGTATAATTTTAGCATGGTAGATGTTGATATTTTTTCATATAATTATGGTTAAACTTTATGAAGTTTGACTTCAGACAATTCTTATATGCAGAGTAAAAAGGATCGGAGGGAGTAACTATACAAGTATGCATCCGTCCGACTGGAAGTCAAGAAGTACGCATCCATGTTCCTGTCCATCCTCAAACCTCAATTTGACAATCTCAGTAGTTTATTTATTCTTTATTTAATATGTACGTATTGTAATCCAATCTATCAGTTTTTTGTCATTCTATGTAACATGTTTAGGGTTCCAATCATCCGATTTATAAATTCCTAATTTTTTGTATGCTCTTTTGATCTTTTCTTCATGATTTTAGGATATTAGCCTGCTATGTTACCTAAGAAGAAGCAATTGTCGGGTGCTGAAAAAAGGAGGAAAAAGAAAGAAAGAAAGTTAATTATTTGAGGTAATCATGTCATGTTAGTTTCATTTTGCGATCTTTTTAGTACAATTGCTTTTTATGGAGTCGATTCGAATTTGGTTATTATTGTTCTCGATGGAGTCATTTGAATTATTATATTCATATTTTAAACTAAAGATGTGTTATTGAAAGTTACTTTTAATAAGATATATATATAACACACGCATACATATATATTGTCTTACGACTTAGAACATAGGGGCCCATGTCGTCGAGTTCGCCTAGGGCCTCCCGAAACACAGGGCCGGCCCTGGAGACAAGCGGATTCGTCAGACGAAGAAACACTGAAGAGAACCCAATTAGTGCCTGGAAGAGATTGCTTGGCCACCGCTCAATCTCAGGATACATACATTATATGCATCTCATTTCTTCGCTGCCTGCTCCAACTTGGACATGAATCGGAGGTGGGGTTGGAGAGGGAGAGCACCGGCAGGGTGGGCCACCTCCATGGAGCGCGCCCCGGGGGGTAGATTACGGGTAGGAGCGAGGCACGAAATCCGGGGACAGGGTGGGTGGCTGCGTCGGGTTGTACGGCGGGGGAGACGCCGGCGGGGGAGAAGAAGGCCACGGCGGGTCATGGGTTGGAGGAGGACGAGAAAGGAAGAAGCCCATTGGGTTGGCCCCCTCATCTTCGGGCTGAGTGTTGACGAAAGCCCATAGTCGAGCGTTGTTTGTTGTGCTGCTCGGCCAGCCTGGACCCTGTCCTCACTTCCTCAAAAAAAACTTCCTTAAAAAAAAACTTTGTCAATAGAGAAAAAGAGGGCTTCTCACTGTTTTTTACTAGGACTCCTCACTACGATTCTAGAAAAGAAGAACTTTTGTTCACTAGTCCTGGATGAGGGCGGGCGGAAGGGGAGAAGAAAGCCATGGGCCACCGTGGACGTGGAGGAAGAAGAGAGAAGAAAGACTGACTGGTCGCCACACGTTGGGTTGGACCCTCGTCACTACTTGGCCCTGTCTTGGGGCTCAGTACCATACTTCGGCCCATGCTTGACCGTCCTTGTTTAGAGCACCACTCTTCAGGCCCATGATCGACCTCGAAAACCATATACATATATTCTGAACCACCGCCGTATTTGATTTTGTTTGGAAAACCCTATTCGCCGCTCGTTGCGGCTAATTGTCGGGGATTCGCACAGGGCAGGCATGCTAGGGACAGGAGATGGGCCGGCCCAGTTCCAGCTTTACACAGTGAGCCCAACTCTGAACCCAGTTTTTCCTGTGTATTCTGTTTTTTCCGTTTCCTTTTTCCTTTCTTCTTCTTCTTTTTCTGTTCCTCTTTATCTTTTTCCTTTGTTTTCTAGTTTCCTTTCTAGTTTTTATTTTTTTCTTCTTCCTTTCGTATTTATTTAATTCTGTTTCTTTTCCTTTTCTTCTTTTTTCGATTTTGCTGTTTGTTTTCTTTCTTGGGTTTTTTTATTTATTTTTCCTTTTCTTTTCTTCTCTTTACATCAAAAGAATTTCCAAATATTCAAATTTTGTTCGTGTTTCCATAAAATGTTCAGATTTCAAAAAATGTTCTCAAGATTCAAAAATTGTTCTCGTTACACAAAAAGTTGAAAACTTTCGAAATACAAAAAATGTACCACATTTCAATTTTTTGTTCACGTTTTCATAAAATGTTCACGCTTCCAAATTTGTTCGGGATTTTTCAAAATTGTTTTATATTTCAAAATTTGTTCTCAATATTCAAAAATTGGTCTCATGACACAAAAAGTTGAAAACTTTCGAAATGGAGAAAATGTACCAGATTTCAATTTTTTGTTCACGTTTTCATAAACTGTTCACGCTTCCAAATTTGTTCGGGATTTTTTAAACTTGTTCTCCATTTCAAAATTTGTTTTCAAGATTGAAAAAATATTCGTGCTTTAAAAAATTGTTCGCGCTTACGAATTTGTTTGGAATTTTTCAAAATTGTTCTCCGTTTCAAAATCAGTTCTCAAGATTCAAAAATGTCAGTGTTTTAAAAAGTTATTAGAACTTCCGAATTTGTTCTGTTTCAAAATTTGTTTTCAAGATTCAAAAAATGTTCGCGCTTCTAATTTTGTTCGGGATTTTTCAAAATTGTTCTCTGTTTCAAAATTTGTTCTTAAGGTTCAAAAAAGTTTGTTCTTTAAAAATTGTTCGTGCTTCCAAATTTGTTCTTCATTTCGAAATTTGTTCTGAAGATTCAAAAAATGTTCCTGCTTTAATTTTTCTTTCACAAATTCAAAAAGTGTTTGGGAAATCCAAAAAATTGCGTTTGTGAAGAAATATCATACGTTCAAAAAATTACTCAAATTTGGAAAAAATATCGGTATTTTGTCAAATAGTGATAAGTCCGGAACTGTACTTAGTTTCTTATAGTGTTTCGCTGTTTTCTGTTCGGCATGTGTGTGTAGCGCACTGGCTGTCACCGGGGCCGCACAAGCAAGCAGTCCCGGGTTCGATTCACAGCCACCGCGCGCATCCCTTTTTTGGCGATTTTTCTGACTCATTTTCGCAGTGCACTGAATGGGCCGGCCCAGTCGGCGCGCCCTGTGCGGCGGGTCGTTTATTTGCCGCAAAACGCGGCAAATAGGAGCTCCCATTTTGTTTAACTCACTCTAGTTTATTTTTGTCTGACCCGATAGCCCAAGGGAACGTTTATACCCGGCCGACCGACCGAGTTCTGAGCTGGCCGCGCGTTGGTCGTTCGTTTCTGATACGATCAATGTCTCATGTTACACCATGTACCCCGCTAACTACAAGCTCCCGTCACGCATGTGTCCATGGGGACCTATCTCGCTCTTACCTCCTTCGCTCAATCTAATGCACCTCCTCTCTGCTCTCTCTCGCATCCAACCTGTTGAGGATCGTAGCAGAATTTAAAATTTTCTACGCATCACCAAGATCAATTTATGGAGTATTCTAGAAACGAGGGGAATAAGAGTGCATCTACATACCCTTGTAGATCGCGAGCGGAAGCGTTCAAGTGAACGGGGTTGATGGAGTCGTACTCGTCGTGATCCAAATCACCGATGATCCTAGCGCCGAACGGACGGCACCTCCGCGTTCAACACACGTACGGTTGGGGAAGACGTCTCCTCCTTCTTGATCCAGCAAGGGGGAAGGAGAGGTTGATGGAGATCCAGCAGCACGACGGCGTGGTGGTGGATGCAGCAGGGTCTCGGCAGGGCTTCGCCAAGGACCAACGAGAGGGAGAGGTGTTACGGGAGGGAGAGGGGGGCGCCAGGGGCTAGGGTGCGCAGCCCTCCCTCCCCTCTCTTTATATAGGGGCCCTGGGGGGGCGCCAGTCCCTCTAGATCCCATCTAGAGGGGGGGGGGGGCGGCCAAGGGGGGTGGCTTGCCCCCCAAGCCAAGTGGGGCGCCCCCACTCCTAGGGTTCCCCAACCCTAGGCGCAGGGGAGGCCCAAGGGGGGGCGCACCAGCCCACTAGGGGCTGGTTCCCCTCCCACTTCAGCCCATTGGGCCCTCCGGGATAGGTGGCCCCACCCGGTGGACCCCTGGGACCCTTCTGGTGGTCCCGGTACAATACCGGTGACCCCCGAAACTTTCCCGATGGTCGAAACTGGACTTCCTATATATAAATCTTTACCTCCGGACCATTCCGGAACTCCTCGTGACGTCCGGGATCTCATCCGGGACTCCGAACAACTTTCGGGTTACTACATACTAATATCTCTACAACCCTAGCGTCACCGAACCTTAAGTGTGTAGACCCTACGGGTTCGGGAGACATGCAGACATGACCGAGATGACTCTCCGGTCAATAACCAACAGCGGGATCTGGATACCCATGTTGGCTCCCACATGCTCCTCGATGATCTCATCGGATGAACCACGATGTGGAGGATTCAATCAATCCCGTATACAATTCCCTTTGTCAATCGGTACGTTACTTGCTCGATACTCAATCGTCGGTATCCCAATACCTTGTTCAATCTCGTTACCGGCAAGTCACTTTACTCATACCGTAATGCATGATCCCGTGACCACACACTTGGTCACATTGAGCTCATTATGATGATGCATTACCGTAATGCATGATACTTGACATTGGAAAAAGCTCTAGCAAACGAACTACACGATCTTTGTGCTATGCTTAGGTTTGGGTCTTGTCCATCACATCATTCTCCTAATGATGTGATCCCGTTATCAATGACATCCAATGTCCATAGTCAGGAAACCATGACTATCTGTTGATCAATGAGCTAGTCAACTAGAGGCTCACTAGGGACACGTTGTGGTCTATGTATTCACACATGTATTACGATTTCCGGATAACACAATTATAGCATGAATAATAGACAATTATTATGAACAAGGAAATATAATGATCATTTTATTATTGCCTCTAGGGCATATTTCCAACAGTCTCCCACTTGCACTAGAGTCAATATTGTAGTTACATTGTGATGAATCGAACACCCATGGAATTCTGGTGTTGATCATGTTTTGCTCTAGAGAGAGGTTTAGTCATAGGATCATCTACACTCAGGTCCGTATGTACTTTACAAATCTCTATGTCTCCATTTTGAACACTTTCACGAATGGCTTTGAAGCGACGCTTGATATGCCTGGTCTTCCTGTGAAACCTGGGCTCCTTGGCAAGGGCAATAGCTCCAGTGTTATCACAGAAGAGAGTCATCGGACCCGACGCATTGGGTATGACTCCTAGGTCGGTGATGAACTCCTTCACCCAGATTGCTTCTTGTGCTGCCTCCGAGGCTGCCATGTACTCCGCTTCACATGTAGATCCCGCCACAACGCTTTGCTTGCAACTGCACCAGCTTACTGCCCCACCATTCAAAATATACACGTATCCGGTTTGTGACTTAGAGTCATCCAGATCTGTGTCAAAGCTAGCATCGACGTAACCCTTTACGACGAGCTCTTCGTCACCTCCATAAACGAGAAACATATCCTTAGTCCTCTTCAGGTACTTCAGGATATTCTTGACCGCTGTCCAGTGTTCCATGCCGGGATTACTTTGGTACCTTCCTACCAAACTTATGGCAAGGTTTACATCAGGTTTGGTACACAACATGGCATACATAATAGACCCTATGGCCGAGGCATAGGGGACGACACTCATCTTTTCTCTATCTTCTGTCGTGGTCAGGTATTAAGCCGTGCTCAAATGCACACCTTGCAATACAGGTAAGAACCCCTTCTTGGACTGATCCATATTGAACTTCTTCAATATATTGTCAAGGTACGTACTTTGTGAAAGACCAATGAGGCGTCTCGATCTATCTCTATAGATCTTGATGCCTAATATATAAGCAGCTTCTCCAAGGTCCTTCATTGAAAAACACTTGTTCAAGTAGGCTTTTATGTTTTCCAAGAATTCTATATCATTTCCCATCAACAGTATGTCATCCACATATAATATGAGAAATGCTACGGAGCTCCCACTCACTTTCTTATAAAATTCAGGCTTCTCCATAAGTCTGTGTAAACCCAAACGCTTTGATCATCTCATCAAATCGAATGTTCCAACTCCGAGATGCTTGCACCAGCCCATAGATTGAGCGTTGGAGCTTGCACACCTTGCTAGCTTTCTTAGGATCGACAAAACCTTCCGGCTGCATCATATACAATTCTTCCTTAAGAAAGCCGTTAAGGAATGCCGTTTTGACGTCCATTTGCCATATCTCATAATCATAGAATGCGGCAATTGCTAATATGATTCGGGCGGACTTCAGCTTCGCTACAGGTGAGAAAGTCTCATTGTAGTCAACCCCTTGAACTTGTCGATAACCCTTAGCGACAAGTCGAGCCTTATAGATGGTCACATTGTAGTCGAGTCTTCTTCTTAAAGATCCATTTATTTTCTATGGCTCGCCGATCATCGGGCAAGTCAGCCAAAGTCCATACTTCGTTTTCATACATGGATCCTATCTCGGATTTCATGGCTTCTAGCCATTTGTCGGAATCTGGGCCCGCCATTACTTCTTCATAGTTCGAAGGTTCACCGTTGTCTCACAACATGATTTCCAAGACAGGGTTGCCGTACCACTCTGCTGCAGAATGTGTCCTTGTGGACCTACGAAGTTCAGTAGGAGCTTGATCCGAAGTATCTTGATCATCATCATTAATGTAACGCCCCGATACCGATGTGCCAGGTGTCGTTCAGTTATTTGCTGTTGTTGCCTTGTCATTGCTTGCGTGTCATGCATTGCATATCATGTCATCATGCGCATTTCATTTGCATACGTGTTCGTCTCATGCATCCGAGCATTTTCCCTGTTGTCCGTTTTGCATTCCAGCGCTTCGTTCTCCTCCGGTGGTCATTTCTACCTTTCTTTCATGTGTGGGGATCAAACATTTCCGGATTGGACCGAGACTTGCCAAGCGGCCTTGGTTTTCTACCGGTAGACCGCCTGTCAAGTTTCGTATCATTTGGACTTCGTTTGATACTCCAACGGTTAACCGAGGGACCGAGAAGGCCTCGTGTGTGTTGCAGCCCAACACCCCTCCAATTTGGCCCAAAACCCACCTAACGCTGCTCCATCATATCGGTCGTTCGATCACGATCGCGTGGCCGAAAACCGGACCTCATTTGGACTCTCCGAGCTCCCTCTATGCCTATATATACACCCCCCCTCCGAAATTTGCGGTTCATTCTTCCCCTAACCCTAAAAATTCTTAGATCCGCGCCGCCGGACATTTCTCCCACCACCGGCCGGACATGTCCGCTGCCTCCGCCACCTCTCTCCGCCCAATGGGAGCGCGACACGAAACCCCGCCGCCGCTTCCCCTCCACTCACCGCGCGCCACGTCAGCGCCCAGCCTCCCCACTTCGCCGCGCCACCCGCCGGCCCAGATCCGGCCCGCGCGGGGCCGAACCGGGCCAGTTCCCGCGCCTCCGCCTGGCCGCTCGTCGTCTCCTCGCGCATCCGCGCGCCTCGCCGGAGTCCGGCCATCGCTGGAGTGGCCGCCACCGGAGTTTCACCCCGCCGCCTCGTCAGAGTCATCGTGGGCTCGCCGACCTCGTCCGTCGCCGGATCCGGGGACCCCACGCCACTGGTAGAAAAAGGGCCTATAGTCCCGGTTCGTAAGGGCCTTTAGTCCCGGTTCCGGAACCGGGACTAAAGTGTCGGTACTAATACCTCCCCCCTTTAGTCCCGGTTCAATCCAGAACCGGGACTAAAGGCCCTCCACGTGGGCAGTGCGCAGAGCCCAGTCAGGAGACCCTTTGGTCCCGGTTGGTGGCACCAACCGGGACCAATAGGCATCCACGCGTCAGCACTTCTGTGGCTGGGGTTTTTGTTTTTTGTTTTTGAAAGGGGGGGGGGTTGGGGATTTTGGGGGGTTAATTTAGGTGTTTCATATATTGTGTTAGCTAGTTATAATTAATAGAGAGAAGTGTCCTCTGTTATGTCCGTTCTTGGTCGACGCTACGTACTATACATACGTATATAGAGAGGACTAGACACACTAGCTAGCTAGTAAGCAAACTAAGGAAAGAGAAGATCGTCATGAACATATATGCATATATACAGAGAGAAGTGATATCGACCACCTCTCCTTCTTCGAGAGATTGGTCGAACAACAAGTTCTCGTATATCTATCTGACACTACCGGCTACATATATACAATAATTATCTCTTACAAATATAATCATACGGACTCAGGGTCCACACAGAATTCTCCGTCTTCAGGGATCACGTGGTCAAGAAAGAATGCCGCCAATTCCTCTTGAATTGCTCGCATGCGAGCTGGTGCTAGGAGTTCATCCCGCTTCCGAAACATCTAATTTGAAGAATGGGGTCAATACATATATATATAAATGAGTGAAACTCAACACAAATGATGGTAATAAAATAAAATTGTGAATGTTGTTATTTACGTACTTCATATTGTTCGTTAGAGTACCCGCCCCGCTCACAGGTCGTGTGGCGGATGGACTCGCAGATGTAGTATCCACAGAAATCATTCCCTTGTTCCTGCCACAACCACTTTACAAGAAATAGAGGTCAATCAAACTGATAAGCAAGAATGCTAAATGGTATTGATGAAACTAGCGCTTGAATCACTAGGAGATGCGCGGAACATGCTACTATAGTACTTACTTTCGGGTGTCTAAATTCCAGCTCCTTCGGCAGTCCCGGAACTGTTTTGGTGAATTTTCTCCAAACCCTGCCGGACAAAGAAAACAATTACTTGATATCAGGAAATGAACAAAGTTGCTGATATGGTGGATAATGATCGATTTAACTTACTTCTTGAGGATTTCAGTCATGTCCGCATACTCCTTGGGATCTTTTCGTTTAGAGTCCAAGAAAGTTACTACTCCCTGCTCATGCTTAATCTCTAGGAGAATATAGTGGAAACTGCACACACATGCATAACTCATGAATTACATAAGGGAAACCGAATACGCACAAGACAGTAACACTTACCTGAAGTTGTAAGGAAAGAGTATTATATCTTTGTTTTGATTTATTATGAACGATCGTAGCAAGCTGGCCTCGGTAGCTGCGGCATGAAGTTTAACCTGAGTTGCATCTATGAGATATGTGTTAATGAACCCAATATCACCGACTTGTCTTTTCTTCAATTCGGCGATCTTCAATCTGCATAATATAGTGAGGATGATTATAAATACATGCAATGAAAGAGCTAAGCTATATAGAGAAACTTAATGACAGAAGTAGTACTACTTACAGACAGTAGCAGGCGACCGTTGTTTTATCGAGGGCCAATTGATTGAAAAACTGATAGAACTCCTCAAATGGAACAGGCAACAGATCAATTCCAACGAGGTCATGCTCCTTTTTAACTTTCACATACAAAGTACTCCTCCCCCCAGAGTCTCTGCAGATTTTCAAGTACCAATCATGCAATATTCGCATCATCGTTGATAGAGATCTTTCATCTTTGACGAGAGGCTTCCCATACTCGTATCTTTGTATCTGCACCTCCATGGGTTCATAATGTACTTCGTCGGGCAGGTAATCTGCAAGATTGCTATAACCGGGCACCATCCTCGGATCATTGTCGACGTTGTGGCTAGGCACCTTGAGCGGGGGGCACGATTGCTTCGCTTGTTCGCCGAGCTGGGCAATTTGTTTCCCAGCTCGTCGTTCTTTCAGCCTTTGATCACTGACAGTACTTCCCGACCGCTCCGCTTCGGCAAATTCCTTTCCAATAATGTGGTCATAGTTTCCTTTCGGCGGATCAGACTTCGGTGGTTTTGTCAGGGCAGGCAGAGTGCGCTTCACTTTCACCCGATCTACCTTCTCCTCCGGAGGTGGATGTTTCTTTGCTTTCACCCCTTCAAAGAAGCTCCTCACTTCTTCTCGCGCGATCTCGGCGTTCTCCTCCAGGGTCCTCTCATATGGTAACTTCTCTGGAGTCTTCAGAGAAGGACCGAATCTGTATGTCCTCCCGCCTCTGGTTGTACTGCTAGACGCCGACCGAGCAGACGTAGCAGTTGTCTTCTTTACTTGCTTAAGAGGCGGAGGAGAAGGACTACGACACCCCGGAGCAGCTGGAGCGGCGGCAGGTCTCTTCCGCCCTTGCTAACGAGGCGGAGAAGGAGGAGGCTGGCTGCTCGGGCGCGTCGGCGCAGGCGGAGAAGGAGGCGGAGTGCCGCCGCACGCCGGAGAAGGAGCCGGCCGAGGGCCCTGATCGTCACTCGCCGGAGGAGGAGGTGGTGGAGGCGGAGTGCCCTAACTCGCCGAAGGAGGAGGAGGAGGCGGTGGCGTCCAGTTCGGAAGGTTGATGAGCTCCTTCCGCCATAGGCATGGAGTCTTCAGAGCAGACCCCAGCCGAGTCTCCCCTTCACCGGTAGGGTGGTAAAGCTGGAGGTCCTCAAATCCCTCCGTTATCTCATCCACCATCACCCTAGCATATCCTTCTGGAATCGGCCGGCAGTGAAAAGTTGCGCTGGGTTCAGTAGGAAAAACAGAGCCAACAGCCGCCTTGACCTTCAAATTCATCCATTGCGTCATAAGGTGGCAATTTTGAGACTCTGTTATAGCATCCACGGGATAGCTGGCAGGAGCCGTCAAGGCATGCTCCGGCTGAAGCAGCTCGGTGGAAGCCACGCTGCTTCTGCACTGAGATGGCGGGGTAGCTTCGGGGGAGGCTTCGGCAGTACGTTTGCTGCGATTTGCTTCTCGTTCCTCTATCGCGTCTACCCTTGCTTGCAGCGCCTGCATTTAGGTCTGCTGCCATTTTTTCCTCCTCTCATGGGATTTGTAACCGCCTGCGTCCGGAAACCCAACCTTCCACGGAATGGAGCCTGGCGTGCCTCGTGTCCATCCAGGGTGCTCAGGATTCCCGAGGGCCATTGTGAGCTCGTCGTTCTCTCCGTCTGGAAAGAACGTCCCTTCATGCGCTGCTTCGATATACTTCTTAAGCTTACTGACTGGTATGTCCATTTGATCGTTCGTCCAAATGCACTTCCCTGTTACAGGGTCCAGTGTTCCGCCAGCCCCGAAGAACCAAGTCCGGCAACGGTCTGGCCAGTTAATTGTCTCTGGTTCGATCCCTTTATGAACCAGATCATTCTCAGTCTTGGACCACTTAGGTCGGGCTACGAGGTAGCCACCTGACCGCGTGCGATGGTGAAGCTTCTTCTTCGCAGCATTTTGCTTGTTTGTCACCGACATCTTCTTACTCTTTTCCGATGTCTTGTGGGCCACAAATGCGGGCCAGTGATCTCTGATATTCTCATATCTGCCCTTGAATTCTGGTGTCTCATTATTTTCGACAAACTTATTCAGCTCTTTCTTCCACCTCCTGAATAGTTCTGCCATCCTCTTCAGAGCAAAAGACTTGATTAATTTCTCTTTAACTGGGTTCTCTGGATTATCCTCAGGCGGTAGGGTGAAATTTGACTTCAGCTCAGTCCAAAGATCATTTTTCTGCATATCATTGACATAAGAGACCTCAGGGTCTTCTGTAGCCGGCTTAAACCATTGCTGGATGCTTATCGGAATCTTGTCCCTAACCAGAACCCCGCACTGAGCAACAAATGCGCTCTTTGTCCGGAGGGGTTCAATAGGTTGGCCGTCGGGCGCGATTGCTATGATCTCAAACTTTTCATCTGAGCTCAACTTTTTCTTCGGGCCTCGTCTCTTTACCAAAGTTGTGCTCGATCCGGAGGGCTAGAAAAAAGAACAAAGACTTAATTAATATGTGTACATACCAAAACAATGAATGCATCAATCAGCTAGTTAGCATAGGCTTAACTAATATATATACCTGGCCGGACTCGGTTCGGTCACCGGAGCCGTCATCACGGTCTCCTTCTTGCACCGGCATTGGGTCACCGGAGCCGTCCTCATGTTCTTCTTCTTGCACCGGCATTAGGTCACCGTAGCCAGCTTGTTCACCCTCTCCTTCCAGACCATCGGTTTCGTTGAGAAACAACGAGATGGCATCACTTCCTTCTGCGATTATGTCCCTCAACAACGCTTCTTTTGTTACTTTGTCTAGGGCGGTGTCCATAGTTTCTACAAATATTTACAACATGGCAATTATTATTCAAACATGACAGATGGATATATTATTGCCAAACGTAGAACTAGCTACCTAATCATAGTAAGCTATCGGGAGGGGGTATATGTCGACAACGACGACACTACATCTATGTCCCTCGACGACCCTCGTTCCCGATAAAAAAAAGAGGAAGAAGAAGAAAAATAAGAGGAGAAGAAAGAATAGAGGAGAAGATCTCCTCTATTCTTTCTTCTCCTCTTTTTTTTCTTCTTCCTCTTCTTTTTTATCCTCTTCTTCCTCTCATGTTCGATAGGATCGCCGAGGGGTCGGGAGGTTGCCTAGTGTCAAGGGATTCAACAAAACCATGTCTTCATCATTAGGCGAAAGTAACATGTGCATGATGGTACGAAGCTCTTCAAAGTTGTTCTGGAACGGAGTCCCAGATAGGATAATTCGCTTTTTGGTACAAAGTTCAGCAAGAGCCTTCTGAATATTGCTATTTGGAAGGCCTTTGCTGAATTCATACCAAAAGGCGGATTATTCTATCCGGGACTCCATTCCAAAACAACTTTGCAGAACTTCGTACCAACATGCCCTGGTTACTTCCGGCTAATGATGAAGGCATGGATTTCTTCAATACTTTGACACTAGGAAACCTCTCTCTACTTCCGGCTAATAAGAATAAGAAGAAGAAGAAGAAGAAGAAGAAGAAGAAGAAGAAGAAAAGAAGAAAAAAAAGAGGAGAAGAAGAAAGGAATAGTGGAGAAAAGAGAAAATAGAATATATTCTATTTTCTCTTCTTCTCCACTATTCCTTTCTTCTTCTCCTCTTCTTTTTCTTCTTTTTTCTTCTTCTTATTTATTTCTCCTCTTCTTTTCGGTAGAGGAAACCCTAAATAGCTAGCAAGTATCGTGGGTGTGAGATACATGTGGCCTTCGGTGTCGGACACTACATCCACGTCCCACAAGTGACGTGGGCGTCGAAGCCCGCGCCACTTGTGGAATGTGGGTGTAGTGTCCGACACCGACGGTACATGTATCTCACACCGACGATACTTTCTATTTAGGGTTTCTCCTCTACCGCTCGGCGACCCTCTCGACGACCCTCGTTCCCGATAAAATAAAGAGGAAGAAGAAGAAGAAAAAAGAAGAGAAGAAAGAATAGAGGAGAAGACTTCCTCTTCTTCCTCTCCT
>NC_041384.1:754093428-754094742 GCF_002162155.2 Triticum dicoccoides
TCTCCTCTATTCCTTTCTTCTTCTCCTCTTTTTTTTCTTCTTTTTTCTTCTTCTTATTTATTTCTCCTTGTCTTCCTCTCCTCTTCTTCTTCTTATTTAGTTCTCTCGACCCCTCGTCCCTCTCTCGACCCCTCGATGACCCTCGTCCTTGATAACATATTTTTTCTCCCCTCGACACCTCTCGACCTCTCGTCCCACTCTCGACCCCTCATCATCATCTATCACCCCCCTCGTTTTCTTTAGCATATATCCATGAACAAAATAGAGGAGAAGATCGAAGAAAAAAAAGAAGTCTTCCTCTTCTTATTTTCCTTTTACCACTCCTTCCTTTTCTTCTTCTTCTTCTTCCTTCTTCCTCTTTTCTTCCTTTTCCTTATTTTACTTTTTCCTCTACACTAACCTAAAATCGATATCTACTAATTAACAACCTAAATAAAAAAATGAATACATATATAAAAAAACATCATATAAAAGAACATTTTTGACATATTTAGCATATTCTGATCCATAGTTCAAAATTTTCAAATTTCATTAAAATGAAATTTGAATCGGATTCAAATAACTTGTTGAAAACCTATTCTAAACCTCTCCAAAAATTCTGAAATTTTGCCATCGCCTTTGTCTTGCATCAGTACCTCACCACAATTTTTTTTAAATTCCAAAAATGCCCAAAGCCATCTAGCATTTCATCAAACACCTTCTATATGGACAAAAAAATTCAGAAATTCCAAAAAATTCAGAAAAGTGGACAGCGCGTTGCTGCTGCTCCACTTCTCCTCTCCTCTACTTCTCCTCTCCTTCTACTCTTGAATGCATTGGGGCCGGCGGCGACCATGCAGCAGGGGCGGAGTAAGGGAGCTCGGGCGCAAGAGTGGCACTCGAGAGGGGTGCTCACTTTGAGGGGGGCGGCGACGGCTGGAGTCCAGCGACGAGGACGGCGGGCTCGGGGCGGCACGCGGTGACGGGGACGGTAGCCTCGGGCTGGGCGGCACGCGGTGACGGCCGGGGACAAGGAGGCGGGCTCGGGGAGGCACGCGGCGACGGGGACGAGGGCGGCGGGCTCAGGGATGCGGGCGACGAGGACGACGCGGGCTCACGGAGGGCTCGGCGGCGACGAGGACGAGGAGCGGCCTAGCGGCGTCCTCGGAGGAGAGGACGAGGAGATCGATCGAACTGAATCGAGAATTTCACAAGTGTTGGCTTATATAGCCAGAGCATTGGTCCCGGTTCGTGAAATCAACCGTGACCAATGCCCCCCTTTAGTCCCGGTTGGTGCCACCAACCGGGACCAAAGGCCAATTTTCAGCAGCCCAA
>NC_041384.1:754094931-754095592 GCF_002162155.2 Triticum dicoccoides
GTTGGTGCCACCAACCGGGACCAATGGCCTTTGCTGCCCCGAGCCCAAAAGTTTAGTCCCACATCGCTAGCTGAAGGGCGCCGGCACTGGTTTATAAGCGCTGGTGTTCCTACCCATTCGAGCTCCTCTCTAATGCAGGCTTTTGGGCCTAAACTTGCTACTGCCTGTGGGCCTATTGGGCCTTCTGCGGGCCTGAATCCTGGCCCATGTAGGGTTTCTAGTCGTATTCAGGCCGTGGAGGCCCAGTAGGAGGCATTCTTTTTTGGTTTTTTCTTTTTCATTTCTACATTTTTTTGGTTTTTTATTTTTTTATTTCTACTTAAAACTAAATACTTATAGTTTTTTAGTGATTTCTTTTTGCTTTTAGGTCACAAAAATTATAAACTTTCTGTTAGTGCCATTAGTTTTAAATTTTGAATAGTTTAAATTTGAATTTTTAAAAATTTGTGTGAACCACTAGTTTATGAATAACTTTACTATAAAAATAGATTTTTTTTCTATTTATTTTTTATTTATACTTACAACTAAATACTTATAGTTTTTTAGTGATTTCTTTTTGCTTTTAGGTCACAAAAATTATAAACTTTCTGTTAGTGCCATTAGTTTTAAATTTTGAATAGTTTAAATTTGAATTTTTAAAAATTTATGTGAATCACTAGTT
>NC_041384.1:754095817-754127193 GCF_002162155.2 Triticum dicoccoides
GTGATTTCTTTTTGCTTTTAGGTCAGAAAAATTATAAACTTTCTGTTAGTGCCTTTAGTTTTAAAATTTTGAATAGTTTAAATTAGAATTTTATAAAATTTGTGTGAATCACTAGTTTATGAATAACTTTACTATAAAAATAGAATTTTTTTTCTTCTTTGCTATTTATTTTTTATTTATACTTACAACTAAGTACTTATAGTTTGATTTTAGGTCACAAAAATTATATTCTTTTTGCTATTGAAGAATATTATATTTTTATTTTAGTTGACCATAACATAATATTTTAATTGATTATTTTTATTTTCATAAAAGTTTTGTAGTTCATTCTGTTTGCTATTAATTCATTCTTTGAGCTAAATGACTCTGAAATTGGAAAGCATTTCAAAATGAACTCTGAAAAGGTTGAAAGTTGGCATGGTATCATCATTTCACCCACATAGCATGTTCCAAAAAGTAGAGAGGGTTACGACAAAAACTTGATGCACTTCGTGTACAAAATGGACAATCACTTTTGAAGTATCAAAGTTTCGAACCATAAGACATGAAAGCATTTCAAATGAACTCTGAAAAAGTTGAAAGTTGGGATGGTATCATAATTTCACCCACATAGCATTTGCTTATTGCGGGAGAAAGTCTTCACTTTTTCTTCGCATGTGTCATTTGCTTATTGCGCCGTAACCATGGATAATCTTCATTGTTTATCAGGATGCTTGGGTCAGCCTTGACATTGAAGGGAGGAATTTCATGAAACTTTTCATAATCTTCAGACATGTCTGTCTTGCCGTCCACTCCCAGGATGTCCCTTTTTCCTGAAAGAACTATGTGGCGCTTTGGCTCATCGTATGATGTATTCACTTCCTTATCTTTTCTTTTTCTCGGTTTGGTAGACAAGTCCTTCACATAGATAACCTGTGCCACATCATTGGCTACGACGAACGGTTCGTCAGTGTACCCAAGATTTTGCAGATCCACTGTTGTCATTCCGTACTATGGGTCTACCTGTACCCCGCCGCCTAACAGATTGACCCATTTGCACTTAAACAAAGGGACCTTAAAATCAGGTCCGTAGTCAAGTTCCCATATGTCCACTATGTAACCATAATATGTGTCCTTTCCGCTCTCGGTTGCTGCATCAAAGCGGACACCGCTGTTTTGGTTGGTGCTCTTTTGATCTTGGGCGATCGTGTAAAATGTATTCCCATTTATCTCGTATCCTTTGTAAGTCAATACAGTCAAAGATGGTCCCCTGGACAACAAGTACAACTCATCACAAACAGTGTTGTCACCTCTGAGACGTGTTTCCAACCAACTGCTGAAAGTCGTGATGTGTTCACATGTAATCCAGTCGTCGCACTGCTCCGGGTGTTTGGAGCGCAGACTGTTCTTGTGTTCATCGACATACGGGGTCACCAAGGTAGAGTTCTGTAGAACTGTGTAGTGTGCTTGAGACCAAGAATATCCGTCCCTGCATATTATTGAGTCTCTTCCAAGAGTGCCTTTTCCAGTCAGTGTCCCCTCATACCGCGATTTAGGGAGACCTATCTTGTTAAGGCCTGGAATGAAGTCAACACAAAACCCGATAACATCCTCTGTTTGATGGCCCATGGAGATGCTTCCTTCTGGCCTAGCGCGGTTACGGACATATTTCTTTAGGACTCCCATGAACCTCTCAAAGGGGAACATATTGTGTAGAAATACGGGCCCCAGGATGACAATCTCGTCGACTAGATGAACTAGGACGTGCGTCATGATATTGAAGAAGGATGGTGGGAACACTAGCTCAAAACTGACAAGACATTGCGCCACATCACTCCTTAGCCTTGGTACGATTTCTGGATCGATCACCTTCTGAGAGATTGCATTGAGGAATGCACATAGCTTCATAATGGCTAATCGGACGTTTTCCGGTAGAAGCCCCCTCAATGCAACCGGAAGCAGTTGCGTCATAATCACGTGGCAGTCATGAGACTTTAGGTTCTGAAACTTTTTCTCTGGCATATTTATTATTCCCTTTATATTCGACGAGAAGCCAGTCGTGACCTTCATACTGAGCAGGCATTCAAAGAAGATTTCTTTCTCTTCTTTCGTAAGAGCGTAGCTGGCAGGACCTTTATACTGCTTCGGAGGCATGCTGTCTTTTTCATGCAAATGTTGCAGGTTCTCTCGTGCCTCAGGTGTATCTTTTGTCTTCCCATACACGCCCAAGAAGCCTAGCAGGTTCATGCAAAGGTTCTTCATCACGTGCATCACGTCGATTGAGGAGCGGACCTCTAGGTCTTTCCAGTAGGGTAGGTCCCAAAATATAGATTTCTTCTTCCACATGGGTGCGTGTCCCTCAGCGTCATTCGGAACAGCTAGTCCACGGGGACCCTTTCCAAAGATTACGTAGTGTAAATCATTGACCATAGCAAGCACGTGATCACCGGTGCACATGGCGGGCTTCTTTCGGTGATCTGCCTCGCCTTTGAAATGCTTGCCTTTCTTTCGATGTTGATGGTTGGTCGGAAGAAATCGACGATGGCCCAGGTACACATTCTTCCTGCATTTGTCCAGGTATATACTTTCAGTGTCATCTAAACAGTGCGTGCATGCGTGGTATCCTTTGTTTGTCTGTCCTGAAAGGTTACTGAGAGCGGGCCAATCATTGATGGTCACGAACAGCAACGCCTTAAGGTTAAATTCCTCCTGTCTGTGCTCATCCCACATACGTACACCGTTTCCATTCCACAGCTGTAAAAGTTCTTCAACTAATGGCCTTAGGTACACATCAATTTCGTTGCCGGGTTGCTTAGGGCCTTGGATGAGAACTGGCATCATAATGAACTTCCGCTTCATGCACATCCAAGGAGGAAGGTTATACATACATAGAGTCACGGGCCAGGTGCTGTGATTGCTGCTCTGCTCCCCGAAAGGATTAATGCCATCCGCGCTTAAAGCAAACCATACATTCCTTGGGTCCTTTGCAAACTCATCCCAGTACTTTCTCTCGATTTTTCTCCACTGCGACCCGTCAGCGGGTGCTCTCAACTTCCCATCTTTCTTTCGGTTCTCACTGTGCCATCGCATCAACTTGGCATGCTCTTTGTTTCTGAACAGACGTTTCAACCATGGTATTATAGGAGCATACCACATCACCTTCACAGGAACCCTCTTCCTGAGGGGCTTGCCGTCAACATCACCAGGGTCATCTCGTCTGATCTTATACCGCAACGCACCGCATACCGGGCATGCGTTCAAATCCTTGTATGCACCGCGGTAGAGGATGCAGTCATTAGGGCATGCATGTATCTTCTCCACCTCCAATCCTAGAGGGCATACGACCTTCTTTGCTGCGTATGTACTGTCGGGCAATTCGTTATCCTTTGGAAGCTTCTTCTTCAATATTTTCAGTAGCTTCTCAAATCCTTTGTCAGCCACAGCATTCTCTGCCTTCCACTGCAGCAATTCCAGTACGGTACCGAGCTTTGTGTTGCCATCTTCGCAATTGGGGTATAACCCTTTTTGTGATCCTCTAACATGCGATCGAACTTCAGCTTCTCCTTTTGACTAATGCATTGCGTCCTTGCATCGACAATGACCCGGCGGAGATCATCATCATCGGGAACATCGTCTGGTTCCTCTTGATCTTCAGCAGCTTCACCCGTGGCAGCATCATTGGGCACATCGTCTGGTTCCTCTTGATCTTCACCAGCTCCCCCCGTTGCAGCATCACCGTATTCAGGGGGCACATAGTTGTCATCGTACTCTTCTTCTTCGCCGTCTTCCATCATAACCCCTATTTCTCCGTGCCTCGTCCAAACATTATAGTGTGGCATGAAACCCTTGTAAAGCAGGTGGGAGTGAAGGATTTTCCGGTTAGAGTAAGACCTCGTATTCCCACATTCAGTGCATGGACAACACATAAAACCATTCTGCTTGTTTGCCTCAGCCGCATCGAGAAACTCATGCACGCCCTTAATGTACTCGCGGGTGTGTCTGTCATCGTACATCCATTGCCGGTTCATCTGCGTGCATTATATATAATTAAGTGTCCAAATTAATAGAAGTTCATCATCACATTAAAACCAAAGTGCATACATAGTTCTCATCTAACAACATATAGCTCTCCAGAGCATCTAATTAATTAAACCATACATTGAAACTATGTAAAACATTTCAATGCGAAAACAAATGCGATCATAATCGCAACCAAGGTAACAATTGATCCAACGACATAATGATACCAAGCCTCGGTATGAATGGCATATTTTCTAATCTTTCTAATCTTCAAGCGCATTGCATCCATCTTGATCTTGTGATCATCGACGACATCCGCAACATGCAACTCCAATATCATCTTCTCCTCCTCAATTTTTTTAATTTTTTCCTTCAACAAATTGTTTTCTTCTTCAACTAAATTTAACCTCTCGACAATAGGGTCGGTTGGCATTTCCGATTCACATACATCCTAGATAAATAAAATCTATGTCACGTTGGTCGGCATAATTTTCATAAACAATAAATGAACCAATAGTTATGAAGATAATATACATACCAAATCCGAATCATAGACAGGACGAGGGCCGACGGGGGCGGATACCAAAACCATCGCACTACATAAGATGCAATAATAAATGTAAGAAAATGATACAAGTATCTATCTAAACATACAAGTAAGAATATTTTTCCTTTCAGAAAGAAGATAAGAACAAGAGGCTCACCACGGTGGTGTCGGTGATGAGATCGGCGCGGGTGATCGACGGCGGTGAAGACGGGGACGGGGCGTGACGGACCGCTAAATCTAGACAAATCTCGAGGAAAATGGAGCTTGGAGGTCGAGCTTCGAGAGGAGAAACCTTAAGTAGTATGGCTCGGGCATTCCATCGAACACCTCATGTGCATAGGAGGTGAGCTAGAGCACCACAAAGCCCTCTCCCCCTCGGCCAGAAAAAACAGAGCACTGTGCTCTGCTCTTGCGCGAGGGGGTATATATAGGCACCTCATTGGTCCCGGTTGGTGGCATGAACCGGGACTAAAGGGGAGCCTTTGGTCCCGGTTCAGGCCACCAACCGGGACCAATGGTGGTGGGCCAGGAGCGAGGCCCATTGGTCCCGGTTCGTCCCACCAACCGGGACCAAAAGGTCTAGACGAACCGGGACTAATGGCCCACGTGGCCCGGCCGCCCCCCTGGGCCCACGAACCGGGACCAATGCCCACATTAGTCCCGGTTCTACACTGAACCGGGACTAATGGGCTAAGCCGGCCTGGACCATAGCCCTGTTTTCTACTAGTGCGCCCGGATCCGTGCGTTCCCTGCCCTCGCCGGCCTCCTCCGCCCCTCCTTGCCGCTGCCCGCCGGCGAACGGTGCCGCCGCCGCCCCCCTGCCTCCCTCGATCCAGGCGGGATCGAGGAGCAGGACGCCCTGCGCCTCGTGGGCCCCTGCGCAGCTTTCGCGCCGGTCCAGCCTTCCGCACCAGCCTGCCTCCTTCCGCATGGGCCAAAGCTCCAAGGCCCAGCTTCCCGCAACCAGCGCCCGAGTCTGGCCCAGCTCCAGCCGGCCTCGCCTCGGCCTCCTTCCTCCTCTGCCGGGCCGAGCCCATGGGTGAGGCCGCCCCCAGCGCCCCTCTGTATTTTTTTTCTTTTTTTCTTTTTCCTGCTGTTGGGCCAACCAGATCCGGGCCCGAGATGTATTTTTTTCCGCAGAACGTTTTAGCTAATTTCCAGAGTTTGTCAGTTTTACAGATTAGTCCCCCTAGTTCATGCATTTAATAACTCCCTAACCGTGCATCAGACTAAAATAAATTATATATGAAACTTGCCCAGAATTTTGTGTAGATTAATAATATCCAACTTTCATCTATGTTTGAAATGTTTAAAATGATGTTTGCATTAATTTTCTCCTATGCCATGTTAAAATGATTTAATTCATAACTAAATAACCGTAGCTCGGATTTTAATAAACTTTATATGTAAATGGGGTAGAAAAATGCCTAGTTTTACATGGTGCACTCATCTTGCATGTTTAACAATTCTAAAATAATGTTTAGGGCAGAACTTTACCAAACCTTAAAGTATGCATATGAGGATTTTCCAGAATTGTTGTTCATTGCTTCCGGCCTCATTTAAATTTGCCTAGATAGGTAGTTTTGTTGTGCTTCACCTCTTGCCATGTTAATCAACATTTAATATTGTTGGGTACCTAAACGAGAGAGAACTAAATAATTGATGTGGTGTTTTGTCAATATGCATCCCGATGCATATTGAGCTCCACTTAATTTGTAGGATTGCTTGTGCACTTTGCCATGCCATGCATACTTAAACCGGACATGCATCATACTTGATTGTGCATCATGCCATGATTATGTGATGGTTGTTTACCATGATTGTTTGCTTCTTTCCAGTGTTGCTTCTTCGGGTTGGTTCCGTTAACGTCATGATTGTGAGGATTCTTTCGACTACATCCGTTTGTCTTCTTCATGGACTCGTTCTTCTTCCTTGCGGGATTTCAGGCAAGATGATCATACCCTCGAAATCACTACTATCTTTGCTATGCTAGATGCTCGCTCTTTTGCTATGCAAATGCTACGATGCCTACCATTTGCTTTCAAGCCTCCCAATTGCCATGTCAAACCTCTAACCCACCATGTCCTAGCAAACCGTTGATTGGCTATGTTACCGCTTTGCTCAGCCCCTCTTATAGCGTTGTTAGTTGCAGGTGAAGATCGGAGTTCGTTCCTTGTTGGAACATGGAGATCGTTCCTTGTTGGAACATTGTTTTTTTACTTGTTGGGATATCACTATATATCGTATTTAATTAATGCACCTATATACTTGGTAAAGGGTGGAAGCCTCGGCCTTATGCCTGGTGTTTTGTTCCACTCTTGCCGCCCTAGTTTCCGTCATATCGGTGTTATGTTCCCGGATTTTACGTCCCTTACGTAGTTGGGTTATAATGGGAACCCCTTGACAGTTCGCTTTGAATAAAGCTCCTCCAGCAAGGCCCAACTTTGGTTTTACCATTCGCCACCCAGCCTTTTTCTTTTCCCTTGGGGGTCGCGCGCCCAAGGGTCATCATTATTTTAACCCCCCGGGCCAGTGCTTGTCTAAGTGTTGGTCCAACCCAGAGCACCGTGCGGGGCCGTCCCTTGGCAACTTGGGTTACGTTGGCTCCCGTACGCTTAGCTTATCCGGTGTGCCCTGAGAACGAGATATGTGCAGCTCCTATCGGGATGTCGGCGCATCGAGTGGTCTTGCTGGACTTGTTTTACTATTGTCGAGGATGTCTTGGAGTACCGGGAGACCGAGTCTGATGGGAATGTCTCAGGAGGAGGTCTATTCCTTCGTTGACCGTGAGAGCTTATGATGGGCTAAGTTGGGACACCCCTGCAGGGACTTGAACTTTCGAAAGCCGTGCCCGCGGTTATGGGCAGATGGGAATTTGTTAATGTCCCATTGTAGTAAACCTGAAGTTGACCTTAATTAAAATGAATCAACAGCATGTGTAACCGTGATGGTCTCTTTCCGGCGGAGTCCAGGAAGTGAACATGGTTGTTGGAGTTATGCTTGACGTAGGTTGTTTTAGGATCACTTCTTGATCATACTTTCTCGACCGTGCTTTGCCTTCTCTTCTCGCTCTCTTTTGCGTATGTTAGCCACCATATATGCTAGTCGCTTGCTGCAGCTCCACCTCGTACCTTTACCTTACCCATAAGCTTAAATAGTCTTCATCGCGAGGGTGCGAGATTGCTGAGTCCCCGTGGCTCACAGATACTTCCAAAACCAGTTTGCAGGTGCCGATGAGAACGTGCAGGTGACGCAACCAAGCTCAGGAGGAGCTCGATGAAGACTTTGTCCGTTGTGTTGTTTCGTTCTAGTTGATCAGTAGTGGAGCCCAGTTGGGGTCGATCGGGGACCTTTGTCGCTTTTGGGGTTCTTCTTTTATTTTGGTGCCGTAGTCGGACCATGAGTGTATTTGATTGATGTAATGTTTATTCATGTACTTGTGTGAAGTGGCGATTGTAAGCCAACTATGTATCTCTTTTCCCTTATGTATTACATGGGTTGTGTGAAGATTACCTCACTTGCGACATATGCCTTCAATGCGATTATGCCTCTAAGTCGTGCCTCGACACATGGGAGATATAGTCGCATCGAGGGTGTTACAAGTTGGTAATCAGAGCCTTCCCCGACCTTAGGAGCCCCATTGCTTGTTCGTTTTTAGCGGCCGAGTTGTGTCTAGAAAAATGTTTTGAGTCATTTAGGAATGATATATCGGAGAGTTTAGGAATTCTTTTTACTTCCCAGTCTCCTCATCGCTCTGGTAAGGCATCCTGACGTAGAGTTTTGACTCTTCTCTTCTCAAATTCCACTAATTTTTTTTTAGGATCACGCAGGTATCTTGGAATTGTTCCGATGGTTTTGTGACGAGAACATTGTCCTTGTGCCTCCTGTCAGGGGTTTTGTGGAAGTGTCCCGGGAGTTGAGCTCTGAGGTGTTGTCGTCATAATTTTATCGTTGCAGTTCTGGAAT
Source organism: Triticum dicoccoides (assembly GCF_002162155.2). Classification (NCBI taxonomy): domain Eukaryota; kingdom Viridiplantae; phylum Streptophyta; class Magnoliopsida; order Poales; family Poaceae; genus Triticum; species Triticum dicoccoides. The sequence goes on from NC_041384.1 coordinate 754,104,330, forward strand.
ACCTGAGTTTAGTACGCGGACATCGAAAATCTCTTTTATGCAGTTCGTTGGTGAGATAACCTCGACGCCACCCAGTACTGGGGCGGGAGTTCGGGAGTATCGGCGTAACTTGTATAACGGATGCTTTTCGAAGGTTGAGGTAGATGATTTCCGAAGGTTTCTTGGTTATGTGTTGAAGGATGGATACAACTGGATGTAGGATTTGCTAGAATTGGGTGAGATATTATGCTTCCCCTGTATCCCCAACACCTGATTGCATAACCGGAAAATTTCAGGAGTTTCATAGGTGGGAATTCAAGTAGCTCTTAGGATATCTTTCCGACGGATGTATGATATGAAATTGGGGTTCGACGTCTAGTGGTCCGCCTATTCACGATTGATTTTACAGTGGTCTCGTTGTGTCTTAAAGAGACCTTGGCTATGCCGACTCGGGGACGCTTCGTATATCATGTGCACTGCCTTGTACATGATGGTGCTGTACGATCAAGCCCGTGTAGGCCCCACCACGAAAACTTCGGACGAAATCTCTATCATATGTTTGTTCTGGCTTATTCCGCAAGCCAATCCTTTGTTTTTGTTTTGAGTTGTGGTATTCGAGTTGCTTCGAAGTCGAATGTTGATTCCATACCTTCCCCAAATGGTGTCTCATACTTCGGTGTGAATACTAATCCTTCTCGATCATCGAGTTTGTCATTTCAATTTCTTTCCAACCGGTGTGTTTCTCTTCTAGTGGATCCGATCACTTCAACATCTGCAAGATCAACTCAAAGTCTTCTCAAAGTTGTTCGTTTCATCCGTTTCCAAGTTGCCTTTGTTTTCCCGCCCTCCCTCCCTTGTTTTTTCTTCAAGGACTCAGATTTCTTAATCGAGTATCCATCTTACTGATGTGAATCTTCTCCATTCTTTTCCTTCAATGTTCGTATCCGGTGATTCTCATAAAGATACTAACGGAGCTTCTAGCTCATCATTCTTCGTTTCTTTTATCTTCTCCGGTGGTTTCAAGTCAAGTTTTGGTGATCTTACCCTTTCCTCATTTCAATGCCTTCTCATACCGGTGCACCTCATAATAATTCACTTCTCACTATTCATTTGTTCCGGCGTGCTCAAGCTTTCTCAAAAGGCTCGTCTTGTCATTCAAGATCCGTTCAAGCTATTTCGGGGTCCTATCTTATTCAAGCTATTTAATTCAACCGGTGCAATCTCTTCTTTAATCGTTCAACGGTGTTTTCTTTTCAGTGGGCCCTAACCCACAGGTCTTTTCCAGGATCTTACCTGACTCTTCTTATTTTCCCGGAGCTTATCAAATTCTTTTCCAAGTTTGACGTAAGAATGAATTGTCATCAGTCATATGTATTTCTCCAGGATCTTTCAAAGTCTTTCATCATTGGTTCAACCTCTTTCTTTTCATTCTTCCGGAATGCCTCAATAATTCTTGGTGGTGTTTATCGGTGTCATTCTCATCATTTGAAGATCGAAGAAGAGTTTCTCTTTAATCTTGCTCCATTCTCTCGAAGTTTCATCATTCGAGATTGTTGCAATCCTCTCATAATTGTTTTCGATTGTGAGAATCTTTTTCACCCATCAGGAGATATTCAAGAGTCTTCTCAGTTTGTTATCCGGAGTCCATCAATTCAGGATTATTCATTCTCAGCTTTCAGCTCTCTTACTCTAAATCATACCGGTGTTTAAATCAAGGATCCTCTAATCACCTCATGAAATCTTCGTTCTCATGGATCTAAATTCTCTCAAGCAATTTTGTTTATTTGCTAATCCTTCCCGGTGTTTCTTCATGTTTTATTCGTTCTTTTTCAATTCTTACGGTGGTTCTTTCAAGATCTCTCTTCCTTGTTCATCATATCAATTCACTTGTTATTCCAATCCTACCGGTGGTTCGTGGAAGAACTTCCCAAGTTTGCGCCATATCTATCTTAATCATTTCTACGAGAATAAGTAGTGTGCCAAATCCGTTGCTTGTCATCAATTTAAATTGGGGATGGATAAGCATAATGTAATTCTTATTCTTGTTTCATCCTAATGATTAACTATTATTCCAGAGGCTCGTCAAATTCCCGGTTTCAATTGTTGTCATTGTTGGAAATATGCCCTAGAGGCAATAATAAAAGCACTATTATTATATTTCCTTGTTCATGATAATTGTCTTTATTCATGCTATAATTGTGTTATCCGGAAATCGTAATACATGTGTGAATAACAGACACCAACATGTCCCTAGCAAGCCTCTAGTTGACTAGCTCGTTGATCAACAAATAGTCATGGTTTCCTGACTATGGACATTGGATGTCATTGATAACGAGATCACATCATTAGGAGAATGATGTGATGGACAAGACCCAATCCTAAACATAGCACAAGATCGTATAGTTCGTTTGCTAGAGTTTTCCAATGTCGAGTATCTTTTCCTTAGACCATGAGATCGTGTAACTCCCGGATACCGTAGGAGTGCTTTGGGTATGCCAAACGTCACAACGTAACTGGATGACTATAAAGGTAGACTACGGGTATCTCCGAAAGTGTCTGTTGGGTTGACATGGATCGAGACTGGGATTTGTCACTCCGTATGACGGAGAGGTATCACTGGGCCCACTCGGTAATGCATCATCATAATGAGCTCAAAGTGACCAAGTGTCTGGTCACGGGATCATGCATTACGGTACGAGTAAAGTGACTTGCCGGTAACGAGATTGAACGAGGTATTGGGATACCGACGATCGAATCTCGGGCAAGTAACATATCGATTGACAAAGGGAATTGTATACGGGGTTGATTGAATCCTCGACATCGTGGTTCATCCGATGAGATCATCGTGGAGCATGTGGGAGCCATCATGGGTATCCAGATCCCGCTGTTGGTTATTGACCGGAGAGTCGTCTCGGTCATGTCTTCTTGTCTCCCGAACCCGTAGGGTCTACACACTTAAGGTTCGGTGACGCTAGGGTTGTGAAGATATGTATATGCAGAAACCCGAATGTTGTTCGGAGTCCCGGATGAGATCCCGGACGTCACGAGGAGTTCCGGAATGGTCCGGAGGTAAAGAATTATATATAGGAAATGTTGTTTCGGCCATCGGGACAAGTTTCGGGGTTATCGGTATTGTACCGGGACCACCAGAGGGGTCCCGGGGGCCCACCGGGTGGGGCCACCTGTCCCGGGGGGCCACATGGACTGTAGGGGGTGCGCCTTGGCCTGCATGGACCAAGGGCACCAGCCCCACTAGGCCCATGCGCCTAGGGTTTCCATGGGGGAGGAGTCCAAGTGGTGGAAGGCACCTCTAAGGTGCCTTGGGGGGGAGGGAATCCTCCCCCTGGCCGCCGCACCTAGGAGATCAGATCTCCTAGGCTGCGCACCACCCCCCCTTGGCCCTCCTATATATAGTGGGGGAGAGGAGGGACTTCATACACCAGCCCCTGGCGCCTCCCTCTCTCCCCGTTACATCTCCTTTTCGTAGTATAGGCGAAGCCCTGCTACTGTGACGCCCTGCATCCACCACCACGCCGTCGTGCTGCTGGATCTTCATCAACCTCTCCTTCTCCCTTGCTGGATCAAGAAGGAGGAGACGTCTCCCGTCCCGTACGTGTGTTGAACGCGGAGGTGCCGTCCGTTCGGCGCTGGTCATCGGTGATTTGGATCACGTCGAGTACGACTACATCATCACCGTTCTTTTGAACGCTTCCGTGCGCGATCTACAAAGGTATGTAGATGCATCCGATAGCTTGTTGCTAATTGAACTCCTAGATGATCTTGGTGAAACGAGTAGGAAAATTTTTGTTTTCTGCAACGTTCCCCAACAGCGGCATCATGAGCTAGGTCTATGCATAGTTCTTCTTGCGCGAGTAGAACACAATTTGTTGTGGGCGTAGATTTCTCAACTTTCTTGCCGTTACTAGTCTTTTCTTGCTTCAGCGGTATTGTGGGATGAAGCGGCCCGGACCAACCTTACACGTACGCTTACGTGAGACCGGTTCCACCGACTAACATGCACTAGTTGCATAAGGTGGCTGGCGGGTGTCTGTCTCTCCCACTTTAGTTGGAGCGGATTCGATGAACAGGGTCCTTATGAAGGGTAAATAGAAGTTGACAAATCACGTTGTGGCTTTAACGTAGGTAAGAAGACGTTCTTGCTAGAACCCTAAATCAGCCACGTAAAACTTGCAACAACAATTAGAGGACGTCTAACTTGTTTTTGCAGCAAGTGGTTTGTGATATGATATGGCCAAAGTTGTGATGAATGATGAATGATCTATATATGATGTATGAGATGTTCATGCTATTGTAATAGGAATCACGACTTGCATGTCGATGAGTATGACAACCGGCAGGAGCCATAGGAGTTGTCTTTATTCTTTTATATGACCCGTGTGTCATCGAGAGACGCCATGTAAATTACTTTACTTCATTGCTAAACGCGTTAGCCATAGTAGTAGAAGTAATAGTTGGCGAGCAACGTCATGGAGACACGATGATGGAGATCATGGTGTCAAGCCGGTGACAAGATGATCATGGAGCCCCAAGATGGAGATCAAAGGAGCTATGTGATATTGGCCATATCATGTCACGTTTATTATTTGATTGCATGTGATGTTTATCATGTTTTGCATCTTGTTTACTTAGAACGACGGAAGTAAATAAGATGATCCCTCATACAATTTCAAGAAGTGTTCTTCCCTAACTGTGCACCGTTGCTACAGTTCGTCGTTTCTAAGCACGCCGTGATGATCGGGTGTGATGGATCCTTACGTTCACATACAACGGGTGTTGACGAGCCTAGCATGTACAGACATGGCCTCGGAACACATGCAAAACACTTAGGGTTAACTTGACGAGCCTAGCATGTACAGACATGGCCTCGGAACACAGAAGACCGAAAGGTCGAGCATGAGTCGTATAGAAGATACGATCAACATGAAGATGTTCACCGACGTTGGCTAGTCCGTCTCACGTGATGATCGGACACGGCCTAGTTGACTCGGATCATGTAATACTTAGATGACTAGAGGGATGTCTAATCTAAGTGGGAGTTCATTAATAATTTGATTAGATGAACTTAATTATCATGAACTTAGTCTAAAATATTTTAGAATATGTCTTGTAGATCAAATGGCCAACGTAGTCCTCAACTTCAACGCGTTCCTAGAGAAAACCAAGCTGAAAGACGATGGCAGCAACTATACGGACTGGGTCCGGAACCTGAGGATCATCCTCATAGCTGCCAAGAAAGATTATGTCCTACAAGCACCGCTAGGTGATCCACCCGTCCCACAGAACCAAGACGTTATGAACGCTTGGTAGACACGTGATGATGACTACTCCCTAGTTCAGTGCGGCATGCTTTACAGCTAGAGCCGGGGCTCCAAAAGCGTTTTGAGAGACATGGAGCATATGAGATGTTCGAAGAGCTGAAAATGGTTTTTCAAACTCATGCCCGGATCGAGAGATATGAAGTCTCCGATAAGTTCTTCAGCTGTAAGATGGAGGAAAATAGTTCTGTCAGTGAGCACATACTCACTATGTCTGGGTTGCATAACCGCTTGTCTCAGCTGGGAGTTAATCTCCCGGATGATGCGGTCATTGACAGAATCCTCCAGTCGCTTCGACCAAGCTACAAGAGCTTTGTGATGAACTTCAACATGCAGGGGATGCAAAAGACCATTCCTGAGTTGTTCTCAATGCTGAAATCAGCGGAGGTAGAAGTCAAGAAGGAACATCAAGTGTTGATGGTCAATAAAACCACTAAGTTCAAGAAAGGCAAGGGTAAAAAGAACTTCAAGAAGGACGGCAAGGAGGTTGCCGCGCCCGGCAAGCAAGCTGCCGGGAAGAAGCCAAAGAATGGACCCAAGCCCGAGACTGAGTGCTTTTATTGCAAGGGAAGCGGTCACTGGAAGCGGTACTGCCCTAAATACTTAGCGGACAAGAAGGCCGGCAAAACAAAAGGTATATGTGATATACATGTAATTGATGTGTACCTAACCAGTACTCGTAGTGACTCCTGGGTATTTGATACCGGTGCCGTTGGTCATATTTGTAACTCACAGCAGGAGTTGCGGAATAAACGGAGACTGGCGAAGGACGAGGTGACGATGCGCGTCGGGAATGGTTCCAAGGTCGATGTGATCGCCGTCGGCATGCTACCTCTGCATCTACCTACGGGAGTAGTTATAAACCTCAATAATTGTTATTTAGTGCCAAGTTTGAGCATGAACATTGTATCAGGATCTCGTTTAATTCGAGATGGCTACTCATTTAAATCCGAGAATAATGGTTGCTCTATTTATATGAGAGATATGTTTTATAGTCATGCTCCGATGGTGAATGGTTTATTCTTTATGGATCTCGAACGTAATGCTACACATGTTCATAATGTGAGTACCAAAAGGAGTAAAGTTGATAATGATAGTACCACATACTTGTGGCACTGCCGCCTTGGTCACATAGGTGTCAAACGCATGAAGAAGCTCCATGCAAATGGACGTTTAGAGTCTCTTGACTATGAATCATTTGACACGTGCGAACCATGCCTCATGGGTAAGATGAACAAGACTCTGTTCTCAGGAACAATGGAGCGAGCAACCAACTTATTGGAAATCATACATACTGATGTGTGCGGTCCAATGAGTGTTGAGGCTCGCGGTGGCTATCGTTATTTTCTCACCCTAACTGATGACTTGAGTAGATATGGGTATGTCTACTTAATGAAACACAAGTCTGAAACCTTTGAAAAGTTCAAGGAATTTCAGAGTGAGGTTGAAAATCAACGTGACAGGAAAATCAAGTTTCTACGATCAGATCGTGGAGGAGAATACTTGAGTCACGAATTTGGCACACACTTAAGAAAATGTGGAATAGTTTCACAACTCACGCCACCTGGAACACCTCAGCGTAACGGTGTGTCCGAACGTCATAATCGCACTCTATTAGATATGGTGCGATCTATGATGTCTCTTACCGATTTACCGCTATCTTTTTGGGGCTATGCTTTAGAGACTGCTGCATTCACTTTAAATAGGGCTCCGTCGAAATCCGTTGAGACGACACCGTATGAATTATGGTTTGGGAAGAAACCTAAGCTGTCGTTTCTAAAAGTTTGGGGATGCGATGCTTATGTCAAGAAACTTCAACCTGAAAAGCTCGAACCCAAGTCGGAAAAATGCGTCTTCATAGGATACCCAAAAGAAACTATTGGGTACACCTTCTACCTCAGATCCGAAGGCAAGATCTTTGTTGCCAAGAATGGGTCCTTTCTAGAGAAAGAGTTTCTCTCGAAAGAAGTAAGTGGGAGGAAAGTAGAGCTTGATGAAGTATTACCTCTTGAACCGGAAAATGGCGCAACTCAAGAAAATGTTCCTGAGGTGCCTGCACCGACTAGAGAGGAAGTTAATGATAATGATCAAGATACTTCTGATCAAGCTCCTACTGAAATTCGAAGGTCCACTAGGACACGTTCTGCACCAGAGTGGTACGGCAACCCTGTCTTGGAAATCATGTTGTTGGACAACGGTGAACCTTCGAACTATGAAGAAGCAATGGCGGGCCCGGATTCCGACAAATGGCTAGAAGCCATGAAATCCGAGATAGGATCCATGTATGAAAATGAAGTATGGACTTTGACTGACTTGCCCGTTGAATGGCGAGCCATAGAAAATAAATGGATCTTTAAGAAGAAGACAGACGCGGATGGTAATGTGACCATCTATAAAGCTCGGCTTGTCGCTAAGGGTTATCGACAAATTCAAGGGGTTGACTACGATGAGACTTTCTCACCGGTAGCGAAGCTAAAGTCCGTCCGGATCATGTTAGCAATTGCCGCATTCTACGATTATGAGATATGGCAAATGGACATCAAAACGGCATTCCTTAATGGTTTCCTTAAGGAAGAATTGTATATGATGCAGCCGGAAGGTTTTGTTGATCCTAAGAATGCTGACAGGGTGTGCAAGCTCCAACGCTCGATTTATGGGCTGGTGCAAGCATCTCGGAGTTGGAACATTCGCTTTGATGAGATGATCAAAGCGTTTGGGTTTACATAGACTTATGGAGAAGCCTGCGTTTACAAGAAAGTGAGTGGGAGCTCTGTAGCATTTCTCATATTATATGTAGATGACATACTATTGATGGGAAATGATATAGAACTCTTGGACAACATCAAGGCCTACTTGAATAAGAGTTTTTCAATGAAGGACCTTGGAGAAGCTGCTTATATATTAGGCATCAAAATCTATAGAGATAGATCGAGACGCCTCATAGGTCTTTCACAAAGCACATACCTTGATAAGATATTGAAGAAATTCAATATGGATCATTCTAAGAAGGGGTTCTTACCTGTGTTACAAGGTGTGAAATTGAGCTCAGCTCAATGTCCGACCACGGCAGAAGATATAGAAGAGATGAGCGTCATCCCCTATGCGTCAGCAATAGGTTCTATTATGTATGCCATGCTGTGTACCAGACCTGATGTAAACCTTGTCGTAAGTTTGGTAGGAAGGTACCAAAGTAATCTCGGCAAGGAACACTGGACAGCGGTCAAGAATATCCTGAAGTACCTGAAAAGGACTAAGGAAATGTTTCTCGTTTATGGAGGTGACGAAGAGCTCGTCGTAAAGGGTTACGTCGATGCTAGCTTCGAACAGATCTGGATGACTCTAAGTCACAAACCGGATACGTGTATATTTTGAATGGTGGTGCAGTAAGCTGGTGCAGTTGCAAGCAAAGCGTCGTGGCGGGATCTACATGTGAAGCGGAGTACATGGCAGCCTCGGAGGCAGCACATGAAGCAATATGGGTGAAGGAGTTCATCACCGACCTAGGAGTCATACCCAATGCGTCGGGGCCGATCAAGCTTTCCTGTGACAACACTGGAGCTATTGCACTTGCCAAGGATCCCAGGTTTCACAAGAAGACAAGGCACATCAAGCGTCGCTTCAACTCCATTCGTGAAAATGTTCAAGATGGAGACATAGAGATTTGTAAAGTACATACGGACCTGAATGTATCAGATCCGTTGACTAAACCTCTCCCTAGGGCAAAACATGATCAACACCAGAATTCCATGGGTGTTCGATTCATCACAATGTAACTAGATTATTGACTCTAGTGCAAGTGGGAGACTGTTGGAAATATGCCCTAGAGGCAATAATAAAATCATTATTATTATATTTCCTTGTTCATGATAATTGTCTTTATTCATGCTATAATTGTGTTATCCGGAAATCGTAATACATGTGTGAATAACAGACACCAACATGTCCCTAGCAAGCCTCTAGTTGACTAGCTCGTTGATCAACAGATAGTCATGGTTTCCTGACTATGGACATTGGATATCATTGATAACGAGATCACATCATTAGGAGAATGATGTGATGGACAATACCCAATCCTAAACATAGCACAAGATCGTATAGTTCGTTTGCTAGAGTTTTCCAATGTCGAGTATCTTTTCCTTAGACCATGAGATCGTGTAACTCCCGGATACCGTAGGAGTGCTTTGGGTATGCCAAACGTCACAACGTAACTGGGTGACTATAAAGGTAGACTACGGGTATCTCCGAAAGTGTCTGTTGGGTTGACATGGATCGAGACTGGGATTTGTCACTCCGTATGACGGAGAGGTATCACTGGGCCCACTCGGTAATGCATCATCATAATGAGCTCAAAGTGACCAAGTGTCTGGTCACGGAATCATGCATTACGGTACGAGTAAAGTGACTTGCCGGTAACGAGATTGAACGAGGTATTGGGATACCGAGGATCGAATCTCGGGCAAGTAACATATCGATTGACAAAGGGAATTGTATACGGGGTTGATTGAATCCTCGACATCGTGGTTCATCCGATGAGATCATCGTGGAGCATGTGGGAGCCATCATGGGTATCCAGATCCCGCTGTTGGTTATTGACCGGAGAGTCGTCTCGGTCATGTCTGCTTGTCTCCCGAACCCGTAGGGTCTACACACTTAAGGTTCGGTGACGCTAGGGTTGTGAAGATATGTATATGCAGAAACCCGAATGTTGTTCGGAGTCCCGGATGAGATCCTGGACGTCACAAGGAGTTCCGGAATGGTCCGGAGGTAAAGAATTATATATAGCAAATGCTGTTTCGGCCATCGGGACAAGTTTCGGGTTTATCGGTATTGTACCGGGACCACCGGAGGGGTCCCGGGGGCCCACCGGGTGGGGCCACCTGTCCCGGGGGGGCACATGGACTGTAGGGGGTGCGCCTTGGCCTGCATGGGCCAAGGGCACCAGCCCCACTAGGCCCATGCGCCTAGGGTTTCCATGGGGGAGGAGTCCAAGTGGTGGAAGGCACCTCTAAGGTGCCTTGGGGGGGAGGGAATCCTCCCCCTGGCCGCCGCACCTAGGAGATCAGATCTCCTAGGCTGCGCACCACCCCCCCTTGGCCCTCCTATATATAGTGGGGGAGAGGAGGGACTTCATACACCAGCCCCTGGCGCCTCCCTCTCTCCCCGTTACGTCTCCTTTTCGTAGTATAGGCGAAGCCCTGCTACTGTGACGCCCTGCATCCACCACCACGCCGTCGTGCTGCTGGATCTTCATCAACCTCTCCTTCTCCCTTGCTGGATCAAGAAGGAGGAGACGTCTCCCGTCCCGTACGTGTGTTGAACACGGAGGTGCCGTCCGTTCGGCGCTGGTCATCGGTGATTTGGATCACGTCGAGTACGACTACATCATCACCGTTCTTTTGAACGCTTCCGTGCGCGATCTACAAAGGTATGTAGATGCATCCGATAGCTCGTTGCTAGTTGAACTCCTGGATGATCTTGGTGAAACGAGTAGGAAAATTTTTGTTTTCTGCAACGTTCCCCAATAGTCATCTTCTCTTTTTCCCGGAGTTCCAAGCTTTAATTATCACGGTGATCCATCTAAATCATTGCAAGGCTTCAACCTTATTCTTTTCATCCTCCATTTCGATTGATCATTTCTTTTGTTTACCAGAGTTCTTCATGAAAGTTCTACATGATGGATTCATCAAGGATTTAATCCCTTCTCGAAGTGTTCATCAAGATTCTTTTCAGATGAGCTCAAGCATTCTTCATCTTGCAGTCTGGAGTGCAATTCTTTCTACCATTTTATCAGAGGTGGTACTATGTCATTCTTGATAATTTGGGATTCATGTTTCATGATTCACATATTATTATGAATGAGGTATTTTAAATCCAGCAATCTCTTCATTGGAGATATCTTGGGATATATTTCACATAAAGCTTTCCTTTAAGGATGTCGCTCTTATGGTATTTATCAAGGATCCAAATTCTTCTTTTATCCTCCCGGGGAGATAGCTTCTCGTCTCCTGGTTCTTAACAATCCAATTCTTTTCCCGTGAGTGGCAGGTTTTCACCTCATAGTTTTGAGATGTTTTCCATAAGACCATATCAAGCTTATTCTTCCGTTGTTGGTTTTCCGACAACTCCGTTCTAGCATTTGTTGTAAGCGTGCTCCCTCGAGATCTTGTTTCCCTTCGTTCATCCCACTCCATTCTTACTTTTGTTCCGGAGGCTTTGTGATGTTGCTCTCTTCTACTCATCATCTTGTTTGTCAAGACCATGTTCTTTTCGTGCCTATTCATTTAACCGGAGTGTCGTGCCTCTTTTCAAGTTCTATCTTCTTATCAAGTTCGTATTCAATTATTTTCATTTCAACCGGAGTGCTGCCCGAATTTGGTCTTCCTTGATCCCCTTCTTTAATCGGAGTGTTTTCAATATATATATTACCCTTCAACCTCAAGGTTTTTTTTTCGCAATGCTCTTTGTCCCTCTTTTCTAACGGAGTGTTTTCGACCTAGTTCACCTTCGTTGTATTCTTTTCTCGAATTTGTTCAACCTCGTAAGGTTCTTTGGTTTCACTCGTTTGTCAAAGAATCAACTTAGTTTACCTATTCTCTTTCTCCTCCGTTTTCCCTCCGGTGCCATTCTAGATCTCGGGACGAGATCCTCTCGTAGTGGTGGAGTGTTGTAACGCCCCGATACCGATGTGCCAGGTGTCATTCAGTTATTCGCTGTTGTTGACTTGTCATTGTTTGCGTGTCATGCATTGCATATCATGTCATCATGCGCATTTCATTTGCATACGTGTTCGTCTCATGCATCCGAGCATTTTCCCCGTTGTCCGTTTTGCATTCCGGCGCTTTGTTCTCCTCCGGTGGTCATTTCTACCTTTCTTTCATGTGTGGGGATCAAACATTTCCGGATTGGACCGAGACTTGCCAAGCGGCCTTGGTTTTCTACCGGTAGACCGCCTGTCAAGTTTCGTATCATTTGGACTTCGTTTGATACTCCAACGGTAAACCGAGGGACCGAGAAGGCCTCATGTGTGTTGCAGCCCAACACCCCTCCAATTTGGCCCAAAACCCACCTAACTCTGCTCCATCATATCGGTCGTTCGATCACGATCGCGTGGCCGAAAACCACACCTCATTTGGACTCTCCGAGCTCCCTCTATGGCTATATATACACCCCCTCCGAAATTCGCGGTTCATTCTTCCCCTAAACCTAAAAATTCTCAGATCCGCGCGGCCGGACATTTCTCCCACCACCGGCCGGACATGTCCGCTGCCTCCGCCACCTCTCTCCGCCCAATGGGAGCGCGACACGTCACCCCACCGCCGCTTCCCCTCCACTCACCGCGCGCCACGTCAGCGCCCAGCCTCCCCACTTCGCCGCGCCACCCGCCGGCCCAGATCCGGCCCGCGCGGGGCCGAACCGGGCCAGTTCCCGCGCCGCCGCCTGGCCGCTCGTCGTCTCCTCGCGCGTCCGCGCACCTCGCCGGAGTCCGGCCATCGCTGGAGTGGCCGCCACCGGAGTTTCACCCCGCCGCCTCGTCAGAGTCATCGTGGGCTCGCCGACCTCGTCCGTCGCCGGATCCGGGGACCCCACGCCCGGATCCGCGCGTTCCCTGCCCTCGCCGGCCTCCTCCGCCCCTCCTTGCCGCTGCCCGCCGGTGAACGGCGCCGCCGCCGCCCCCCTGCCTCCCTCGATCCAGGCGGGATCGAGGAGGAGGACGCCCTGCGCCTCGTGGGCCCCTGCGCAGCTTCCACGCCGGCCCAGCCTTCCGCACCAGCCTGCCTCCTTCTGCATGGGCCGAAGCTCCAAGGCCCAGCTTCCCGCAGCCAGCGCCCGAGTCCGGCCCAGCTCCAGCCGGCCTCGCCTCGGCCTCCTTCCTCCTCTGCCGGGCCGAGCCCATGGGTGAGGCCGCCCCCAGCGCCCCTCTGTATTTTTTTTTCTTTTTCCTGCTGTTGGGCCAACCAGATCCGGGCCCGAGATGTATTTTTTTTTCGCAGAACGTTTTAGCTAATTTCCAGAGTTTGCCAGTTTTACAGATTAGTCCCCCTAGTTCATGCATTTAATAACTCCCTAACCGTGCATCGGATTAAAATAAATTATATACGAAACTTGCCCAGAATTTTGTGTAGATTAATAATATCCAACTTTCATCTATGTTTGAAATGTTTAAAATGATGTTTGCATTAATTTGCTCCTATGCCATGTTAAAATGATTTAATTCATAACTAAATAATCGTAGCTCGGATTTTAATAAACTTTATATGTAAATGGGGTAGAAAAATGCCTAGTTTTACATGGTGCACTCATCTTGCATGTTTAACAATTCTAAAATAATGTTTAGGGCAGAACAGTACCAAACCTTAAAGTATGCATATGAGGATTTTCCGGAATTGTTGTTCATTGCTTCCGGCCTCATTTAAATTTGCCTAGATAGGTAGTTTTGTTGTGCTTCACCTCTTGCCATGTTAATCAACATTTAATATTGTTGGGTACCTAAACGAGAGAGAACTAAATAATTGATGTGGTGTTTTGTCAATATGCATCCCGATGCATATTGAGCTCCACTTAATTTGTAGGATTGCTTGTGCACTTTGCCATGCCATGCATACTTAAACCGGACATGCATCATACTTGATTGTGCATCATGCCATGATTATGTGATGGTTGTTTACCATGATTGTTTGCTTCTTTCCGGTGTTGCTTCTTCGGGTTGGTTCCGTTAACGTCGTGATTGTGAGGATTCGTTCGACTACATCCGTTTGTCTTCTTCATTGACTCGTTCTTATTCCTTGCGGGATTTCAGGCAAGATGATCATACCCTCGAAATCACTACTATCTTTGCTATGCTAGATGGTCGCTCTTTTGCTATGCCAATGCTACGATGCCTACCATTTGCTTTCAAGCCTCCCAATTGCCATGTCAAACCTCTAACCCACCATGTCCTAGCAAACCGTTGATTGGATATGTTACCGCTTTGCTCAGCCCCTCTTATAGCGTTGTTAGTTGCAGGTGAAGATCGGAAGTCATTCCTTGTTGGAACATGGAGATCGTTCCTTGTTGGAACATTGTTTTTTTACTTGTTGGGATATCACTATATATCGTATTTAATTAATGCACCTATATACTTGGTAAAGGGTGGAAGCCTCGGCCTTATGCCTGGTGTTTTGTTCCACTCTTGCCGCCCTAGTTTCCGTCATATCGGTGTTATGTTCCCGGATTTTACGTCCCTTACGCAGTTGGGTTATAATGGGAACCCCTTGACAGTTCGCTTTGAATAAAGCTCCTCCAGCAAGGCCCAACTTTGGTTTTACCATTCGCCACCCAGCCTTTTTCTTTTCCCTTGGGGGTCGCGAGCCCAAGGGTCATCATTATTTTAACCCCCCCCCCCGGGCCAGTGCTTGTCTAAGTGTTGGTCCAACCCAGAGCACCGTGCGGGGCCGTCCCTTGGCAACTTGGGTTACGTTGGCTCCCGTACGCTTAGCTTATCCGGTGTGCCCTGAGAACGAGATATGTGCAGCTCCTATCGGGATGTCGGCGCATCGGGTGGTCTTGCTGGACTTGTTTTACTATTGTCGAGGATGACTTGGAGTACCGGGATACCGAGTCTGATCGGAATGTCTCGGGAGGAGGTCTATTCCTTCGTTGACCATGAGAGCTTGTGATGGGCTAAGTTGGGACACCCCTGCAGGGACTTGAACTTTCGAAAGCCGTGCCCGCGGTTATGGGCAGATGGGAATTTGTTAACGTCCGGTTGTAGAAAACCTGAAGTTGACCTTAATTAAAATGAATCAACAGCGTGTGTAACCGTGATGTTCTCTTTCCGGCGGAGTCTGGGAAGTGAACACGGTTGTTGGAGTTATGCTTGACGTAGGTTGTTTTAGGATCACTTCTTGATCATACTTTCTCGACCGTGCTTTGCCTTCTCTTCTCGCTCTCTTTTGCGTATGTTAGCCACCATATATGCTAGTCGCTTGCTGCAGCTCCACCTCATACCTTTACCTTACCCATAAGCTTAAATAGTCTGGATCGCGAGGGTGCGAGATTGCTGAGTCCCCGTGGCTCACAGATACTTCCAAAACCAGTTTGCAGGTGCCGATGAGAACGTGCAGGTGACGCAACCAAGCTCAGGAGGAGCTCGATGAAGACTTTGTCCGTTGTGTTGTTTCATTCTAGTTGATCAGTAGTGGAGCCCAGTTGGGGTCGATCGGGGACCTTTGTCGCTTTTGGGGTTCTTCTTTTATTTTGGTGCCGTAGTCGGACCATGAGTGTATTTGATTGATGTAATGTTTATTCATGTACTTGTGTGAAGTGGCGATTGTAAGCCAACTATGTATCTCTTTCCCTTATGTATTACATGGGTTGTGTGAAGATTACCTCACTTGCGACATATGCCTTCAATGCGATTATGCCTCTAAGTCGTGCCTCGACACGTGGGAGATATAGTCGCATCGAGGGTGTTACAATTAACTTCCTCTCTAATCGGTGCAGGCACCACAGGAACACTTTCCTGAGCTGCGCTACTCTCCGCTTCAAGAGGCAGTACTTCATCAAGCTCTACTTTCCTCCCACTTACTTCTTTCGAGAGAAACTCTTTCTCTAGAAAGGATCCATTCTTGGCAACGAAGATCTTGCCTTCGGATCTGAGGTAGAAGGTATACCTAATGGTTTCCTTAGGGTATCCTATGAAGACGCATTTTTCCGACTTGGGTTCGAGCTTTTGAGGCTGAAGTTTCTTGACATAAGCATCGCATCCCCAAACTTTTAGAAACGACAGCTTAGGTTTCTTCCCAAATCATAATTCATACGGTGTCGTCTCAACGGATTTCTACGGAGCCTTATTTAAAGTGAATGCGGCAGTCTCTAAAGCATAGCCCCAAAATGAGAGCGGTAGATCGATAAGAGACATCATAGATTGCACCATATCCAATAGAGTGCGATTACGACGTTCAGACACACCATTACGCTGAGGTGTTCTAGGCGGCATGAGTTGTGAAACGATTCCACATTTCCTTAAGTGTGTGCCAAATTTGTGACTTAAATATTCTCCCCCATGATCTGATCGTAAGAACTTTATTTTTCTGTCACGTTGATTCTCAACCTCACTCTGAAATTCCTTGAACTTTTCAAAGGTCTCAGACTTGTGTTTCATTAAGTAGACATACCCATATCTACTCAAGTCATCAGTGAGAGTGAGAACATAACGATAGCCACCGCGAGCCTCAACACTCATTGGACCGCACACATCAGTATGTATGATTTCCAATAAGTTGGTTGCTCGCTCCATTGTTCCAGAGAATGGAGTCTTGGTCATTTTACCCATGAGGCATGGTTCGCACGTGTCAAATGATTCATAATCAAGAGACTCTAAAAGTCCATCTGCATGGAGCTTCTTCATGCGTTTGACACCTATGTGACCAAGGCGGCAGTGCCACAAGTATGTGGGACTATCATTATCAACCTTACATCTTTTGGTATTCACACTATGAATATGTGTAACATTACGCTCGAGATTCATTAAGAATAAACCATTCACCAGTTAAAACATATCTATCATATAAATAGAACAACCATTATTTTTGGATTTAAATGAGTAGCCATCTCGAATTAAACGAGATCCTGATACAATGTTCATGCTCAAAGCTGGAACTAAATAACAATTATTGAGGTTTAAAACTAATCCCGTAGGTAAATGTAGAGGTAGCGTGCCGACGGCGATCACATCGACCTTGGAACCATTCCCGACGTGCATCGTCACCTCGTCCTTCGCCAGTCTCCGCTTATTTCGTAGCTCCTGCTTTGAGTTACAAATATGAGCAACCGCACCGGTATCAAATACCCAGGAGCTACTACGAGTACTGGTAAAGTACACATCAATTACATGTATATCACATATACCTTTAGTATTGTCGGCCTTCTTGTCCGCTAAGTATTTGGGGCAGTTCCGCTTCCAGTGACCACTTCCCTTGCAATAAAAGCACTCAGTCTCAGGCTTGGGTCCATTCTTTGACTTCTTCCCGGCAACTGGCTTACCGGGCGCGGCAACTCCCTTGCCGTCCTTCTTGAAGTTCTTCTTACCCTTGCCTTTCTTGAACTTAGTGGTTTTATTCACCATCAACACTTGATGTTCCTTTTTGATCTCCACCTCCGCTAATTTCAGCATTGAATATACCTCAGGAATGGTCTTTTCCATCCCCTGCATATTGAAGTTCATCACAAAGCTCTTGTAGCTCGGTGGAAGCGACTGAAGGATTCTGTCAATGACCGCGTCATCCGGGAGATTAACTCCCAACTGAGTCAAGCGGTTGTGCAACCCAGACATTTTGAGTATGTGCTCACTTACAGAACTATTTTCCTCCATCTTACAACTGAAGAACTTGTTGGAGACTTCATATCTCTCGACCCGGGCATGAGCTTGGAAAACCATTTTCAGCTCCTCGAATATCTCATATGCTCCATGTTGCTCAAAACGCTTTTGGAGCCCCGGTTCTAAGCTGTAAAGCATGCCGCACTGAACGAGGGAATAATCATCAGCATGTGACTGCCAAGCGTTCATAACGTCTTGGTTTGCTGGGAATGGTGCTTCACCTAGCGGTGCTTCTAGGACATAATCTTTCTTGGCAGCTATGAGGATGATCCTCAGGTTCCGGACCCAGTCCGTATAGTTGCTGCCATCATCTTTCAGCTTGGTTTTCTCTAGGAACGCGTTGATGTTGAGGGCAACATTAGCGTGGGCCATTTGATCTACAAGACATATTGTAAAGATTTTAGACTAAGTTCATGATAATTAAGTTCATCTAATCAAATTATTTAATGAACTCCCACTCAGATCAGACATCCCTCTAGCCATCTAAGTGAAACATAATCCGAGTCAACTAGACCGTGTCCGATCATCACGTGAGACGGACTAGTCAACATCGGTGAACATCTCCATGTTGATTGTATCTTCTATACGACTCATGCTCGACCTTTCGGTCTTCTGTGTTCTGAGGCCATGTCTGTACATGCTAGGCTCGTCGAGTCAACCTAAGTGTATTGCGTGTGTAAATCTGGCTTACACCCGCTGTATTCGAACGTTAGAATCTATCACACCCAATCATCATGTGGTGCTTCAAAACAACGAACCTTCGCAACGGTGCACAGTTAGGGGGAACACTTTCTTGAAATTATCATGAGGGATCATCTTATTTAAGCTACCGTCGTTCTAAGCAAATAAGATGTAAAACATGATAAACATCACATGCAATCAAACAGTGACATCATATGGCCAATATCATTTTGCTCCTTTTGATCTCCATCTTCGGGGCGCCATGATCATCGTCGTCACCGGCATGACACCATGATCTCCATCATCATGATCTCCATCATCGTGTCTTCATGAAGTTGTCTCGTCATCTATTACTTCTACTACTATGGCTAACGGTTTAACAATAAAGTAAAGTAATTACATGACGTTATATGTTGACACGCAGGTCATAAATAAATTAAGACAACTCCTATGGCTCCTGCCGGTTGTCATACTCATCGACATGCAAGTCGTGATTCCTATTACAAGAACATGATCATCTCATACATCACATATATCATTCATCACATCCTTTGGCCATATCACATCACAAAGCACTTGCTGCAAAACAAGTTAGACATCCTCTAATTGTTGTTGCAAGTTTTTACGTGGCTGCTATAGGTTTCTAGCAAGAACGTTTCTTACCTACGCCAAAACCACAACGTAATATGCCAATTTTTATTTACCCTTCATAAGGACCCTTTTCATTGAATCCTATCCGACTAAAGTGGAAGAGACAGACACCCGCTAGCCACCTTATGCAACTAGTGCATGTCAGTCTGTGGAACCAGTCTCACGTAAGCGTACGTGTAAGGTCGGTCCGGGCCGCTTCATCCCACAATGCCGCCGAATCAAGATAAGACTAGTAGCGGCAAGATAATTGACAATACCGACGCCCACAACTGCTTTGTGTTCTACTCGTGCATAGAAACTACGCATAGACCTAGCTCTGATACCACTGTTGGGGATCGTAGCAGAATTTAAAATTTTTTACGCATCACCAAGATCAATCTATGGAGTATTCTAGCAACGAGGGGAATAGGAGTGCTGAAGGAAATATGCCCTAGAGGCAATAATAAAGTTATTATTTATTTCCTTATATCATGATAAATGTTTATTATTCATGCTAGAATTGTATTAACCGGAAACATAATACATGTGTGAATACATAGACAAACAGAGTGTCACTAGTATGCCTCTACTTGACTAGCTCGTTAATCAAAGATGGTTATGTTTCCTAACCATGGACAAAGCGTTGTTATTTGATTAACGGGATCACATCATTAGGTGAATGATCTGATTGACATGACCCATTCCATTAGCTTAGCACCCGATCGTTTAGTATGTTGCTATTGCTTTCTTCATGACTTATACATGTTCCTATGACTATGAGATTATGCAACTCCCGTTTGCCGGAGGAACACTTTGTGTGCTACCAAACGTCATGACGTAACTGGGTGATTATAAAGGATCTCTACAGGTGTCTCGAAAGGTACATGTTGGGTTGGCATATTTTGAGATTAGGATTTGTCACTCCGATTGTCGGAGAGGTATCTCTGGGCCCTCTCGGTAATGCACATCACATAAGCCTTGCAAGCATTGCAACTAATGAGTTAGTTGTGAGATGATGTATTACGGAACGAGTAAAGAGACTTGCCGGTAACGAGATTGAACTAGGTATTGGATACCGACGATCGAATCTCGGGCAAATAACATACCGATGATAAAGGGAACAACGTATGTTGTTATGCGTTCTGACCGATAAAGATCTTCGTAGAATATGTAGGAGCCAATATGGGCATCCAGGTCCCGCTATTGGTTATTGACCGGAGACGTGTCTCGGTCATGTCTACATTGTTCTCGAACCGTAGGGTCCGCACGCTTAACGTTACGATGACAGTTTCATTATGAGTTTATATATTTTGATGTACTGAAGGTTGTTCGGAGTCCCGGATGTGATCATGGACATGACGAGGAGTCTCGAAATGGTCGAGACATAAAGATCGATATATTGGAAGCCTATATTTGGATATCGGAATCGTTCCGGGTGAAATTGGGATTTTACCGGAGTACCGGGAGGTTACCGGAACCCCCCGGGGGGTTATTGGGCCTACATGGGCCTCAAGGGAGAAGAGGAAAGGAGGCAGGAGGTGGCCGCGCGCCCCTCCCCTTCCTAGTCCGAATAGGACAAGGGAAGGGGGGCGGCGCCCCCCCCTTTTCCTTTCCCTCTTCCTCCTCTTTCCCCCCTTCTCCTTCTCCAACTAGGAAAGAAGGGAGTCCTACTCCCGGTGGGAGTAGGACTCCCCCTTGGCGCGCCCCTCCTTGGCCGGCCGCCCCCTCCCTTTGGCTCCTTTATATACGGGGGCAGGGGGGCACCCTAGAACACACAAGTTGATCTTCGTGATCGTTCCTTAGCCGTGTGCAGTGCCCCCCTCCATGATATTACACCTCGGTCATATTGTAGCGGTGCTTAGGCGAAGCCCTGCGACGGTTAAACATCAAGATCGTCACCACGCCGTCGTGCTGACGGAACTCCTCCCTGAAGCTTTGCTGGATCGGAGCCCGGGGAGCGTCATCGAGCTGAACGTGTGCCAAGAACTCGGAGGTGCCGGAGTAACGGTGCTTCGATCGGTTGAACCGGGAAGACGTACGACTACTTCCTCTACGTTGCGTCAACGCTTCCGCTTCGGTCTACGAGGGTACGTAGACAACACTCTCCTCTCTCGTTGCTATGCATCACCATGATCTTGTGTGTGCGTAGGAATTTTTTTGAAATTACTACGTTCCCCAACAAGTGCATCTACATACCCTTGTAGATCGCGAGCGGATGCGTTCAAGTGAACGGGGTTGATGAAGTCGTACTCGTCGTGATCCAAATCACCGATGATCCTAGCGCCGAACGGACGGCACCTCCGCGTTCAACACACGTTCGGTTGGGGAAGACGTATCCTCCTTCTTGATCCAGCAAGGGGGAAGGAGAGGTTGATTGAGATCCAGCAGCACGACGGCGTGGTGGTGGATGCAGCAGGGTCTCGGCAGGGCTTCGCCAAGCACCAACGAGAGGGAGAGGTGTTACGGGAGGGAGAGGGAGGCGCCAGAGGCTAGGGTGCGCAGCCCTCCCTCCCCCCCTCTTTATATAGGGGCCCTGGGGGGCGCCGGCCCCTCTAGATCCCATCTAGAGGGGGGGGGCAAGGGGGGTGGCTTGCCCCCCAAGCCAAGTGGGGCACCCCCACTCCTAGGGTTCCCCAACCCTAGGCGCAGGGAAGGCCCAAGGGAGGGCGCACCATCCCACTAGGGGCTGGTTCCCCTCCCACTTCAGCCATGGGGCCCTCCAGGATAGGTGGCCCCACCCGGTGGGCCCCCGGGACCCTTCCGGTGGTCCCGGTACAATACCGGTGACCCCCGAAACTTTCCCGATGGCCGAAACTGGACTTCCTATATATAAATCTTTACCTCCGAACCATTTCGGAACTCCTTGTGACATCGGGGATCTCATCCGGGACTCCGAACAACTTTCGGGTTACTGCATACTAATATCTCTACAACCCTAGCGTCACTGAACCTTAAGTGTGTAGACCCTACGGGTTCGGGAGACATGCAGACATGACCGAGACGACTCTCCGGTCAATAACCAACAGCGGGATCTGGATACCCATGTTGGCTCCCACATGCTCCTCGATGATCTCATCGGATGAACCACGATGTCGAGGATTCAGTCAATCCCGTATACAATTCCCTTTGTTAATCGGTACATTACTTGCCCGAGACTCGATCGTCGATCTCCCAATACCTTGTTCAATCTCGTTACCGGCAAGTCACTTTACTCGTACCGTAATGCATGATCCCGTGACCACACACTTGGTCACATTGAGCTCATTATGATGATGCATTATCGAGTGGGCCCAGAGATACCTCTCCGTCATACGGAGTGACAAATCCCAGTCTCGATTCGTGCCAACCCACCAGACACTTTCGGAGATACCCGTAGTGCACCGTTATAGCCACCCAGTTACGTTGTGACGTTTGGCACACCCAAAGCACTCTTACGGTGTCCGGGAGTTGCACAATCTCATGGTCTAAGGAAATGATACTTGACATTGGAAAAAGCTCTAGCAAACGAACTACACGATCTTTGTGATATGCTTAGGTTTGGGTCTTGTCCATCACATCATTCTCCTAATGATGTGATCCCGTTATCAATGACATCCAATGTCTATAGTCAGGAAACCATGACTATCTGTTGATCAACGAGCTAGTCAACTAGAGGCTCACTAGGGACACGTTGTGGTCTATGTATTCACACATGTATTATGATTTCCGGATAACACAATTATAGCATGAATAATAGACAATTATTATGAACAAGGAAATATAATAATCATTTTATTATTGCCTCTAGGGCATATTTCCAACACAACCATGGCAGTATGGCACGCACCATCGCACGGCGAGGTCACCACCGCGGGAACAAATTCGAGCCTAGCTGCTGCTA